>NW_017280407.1:4740-13358 GCF_001594065.2 Cyphomyrmex costatus | reverse complement strand
TTTTTTTGTCGGATTTTTGTTTTCATTATAAGAATTTTAACTTCATTATTAATATTTTACTAGATAATGATTATCCCCTAAATTTCATTTTTGATACTATTAATCAACGGTTAAAATATTTGGTAAAAAATAAATTTATTGTCAATGACCAACCTACCAATACTCAAAGCAATTCAAGGTCTGTCTCTTGGCTTACTGTGCCTTTTGTTCCGTGTCATAGAGAAAAATTTAAAAGATTTCATAATAATGATACCAGAGTTTCGTTTCGTAGCCCGAATAAAATGAGTAAATATGTTAAAGTTCAAAAAGATGCCCTTTCAAAAGACTCTAGAAGCAACGTGGTTTATAAAATTTCATGTAACGATTGCGATGCATCATACGTCGGCCAAACAAGTAGACAATTGAAAACGAGAATTTCCGAACATCGTAATCATATTAAACGGAACACGACAACGCGTTCAGTGATTACCGAACATAGGTTGCAGCACGGCCATGACTTTCGATGGAATGAAGTAGAGGTTCTTGATGAAGAATCTAATTACAGGAAGCGCATTGTGTCTGAAATGATTAACATTAAAAAACAGAAGAACAGTTTGAATTTGCAGACACTGAAAACCTTCATGAGACATACATTCCGTTGATAAACAAAATTTGACTTTGTTGTGCTGTTTCCTTTTTAGATCATAGCTAATTTTTGTATCGTGCAGACTTGTTAATTTCTGTCTTCGTGTCGTTGAAAAAGACTAACGGATTTATTATGGATTTCGACAATCTTGACAGCCTTTTATTTGATAATTGTGTGCTGATGTATCCATTTATCAAGGTTTGGAAACTTATATATTGTAGTTCTTGTCAATCATTTATATATAATTAATCCTATTGTTCATACATAGTTAATGTCTTAATTCTTTTATATATTTATTAACGATCTACCAATCGCTTATAATAAATTCCTTACCTTGATGTCGGATGCATCATTATTTCACCAATGATTTATCTATACGATGTTTTTTCGTTTTGTTACTTCTGAAGAAGACTCAATCCATGAGTCGAAACATGTAAAGTTTGATTAAGCCTTTTTTATTTTTATTTTTGTATTAAGTTCGTTCTTGTTTTTTCATATTTATGTATATATTTTTATATCTTCGTATTTAGTCTTGTTTTTCATTTTAATTTATATTAATTTATTTTATCTTTTTACTATGTGATTAAAGAAATTTTTAATGTTTGACTCTTAATTTGTCTTTTTAATTTATATTTATGTTTGAGAATAAGAGTCTTTTACTTACTTATTTATTATTATAAAGAATAGTTTAACATTAATGACATATATCTACTATATTCTAGATTCTCATCATTTTCTTGATATTCATAGTTTTGATTGAATATATCAACTTCATTGAAAATTGTATTATCAGAGAAATGTTCATCATGAAGACCTCTTTGACAATGTAAATTCTGATTGGAGATATAAGTCTCATCTTTCCTTAGAGCAGATACAGAAACATTATTTGTATGGCGATTATGTTCTCCACTCGAAATATTAGTCTCATCATTACTTATTGATGCAGGTACAAAAGCATTTGTATGGTAAGTATGTTTTTGATTAGAAATATCAGTCTCATTGTTGGTTAATGCAGGTGCAGAAGAATTTGTCTTACGACTGTCTTTCGAAACAAAAATATCAGTTTTATTATTATTTGATGCAGTTATGGAAACATTTGTGTCGCAACTATGTCCTCGATTGGAGATATCATTCTCATTACTACTTGATATAGATACAAAAACATTTGTCTGGCGACTATGTTTTTGATTGAAGATATCAGTTTCATCGTTGGTTGATGTAGATGCAGAAACATTTATCTGATTACTATCTTTTAGATTAAAAATATCAGTCTCATCATTATTTGATACAGTTACAGAAGCATTTATTAGACTATGGTCTGCATTGAAAATACCAATCCCATTATTGTTTGTACTATTGCAAATTACCGTTTTGTGTGTTTTTACTAAAAAATTTAACAGATTTTCAATGTTTATGATAATTAACATTTTTAGAAATAATTCTAATATGCCAATAATTTATATTTGCACATATTGCAGATACAGAAGCATTTGTCTGATGACTATCTGGAGACACGGTAGTGTCTCGGCGCTAAGCCAAGCGCGCGACACTGCCGTGCCTCCTTTACGCGATACGGAGAATTTTTCGGGGTCGAGATGATCAGATCTCAGTAACGGCTGAACCGATCAAGTTCTACATACGCTCAATCGACAGGAAATATTTAAATTGTATGATAAAAATGCTTTCATTTTTTTCTACGTGTCCTATGAGCGGAGATATCACGACGCAAAGTCCGGATCTGTGAATTTTCACGTTTTATTTTTAAGATACGTCGTCATCAACGTCGCCGACTAGAGAAAATGTCCATCTCGTTTTTTCGATAATAGAGGGCCTTTGACTTTATGTGTTATCTCACTCTATCTATCTTATATCTAACCAGCAGACCAGTATTGCATGGTATATCATCACATATGACGCGCGCGCGGTTTAAATCTTATAATTAAAAATAAAATATTATTCAATATATTACAAAATAATTTTTAATAATATATATAAATATAATGTTATTATGTATGAAAATATTAAAATTGAAATATCGAAATATAGAGATATGTTCGTCGTCGAGGAAGTGTAAGTGTCTACGTGTTCGACGTCGAGGAAGTGAGTGTCTAGGTGTTCGCCTTCGAAGAAGTGAGTGTCTAGGTGTTCGCCGTCGAGGAAGTGAGTGTCTAGGTATTTGCCGTCGACGAAATAAGTGTCTAGGTGTTCGCCATCGAGGAAGCAGGTGTCTACGTGTTCGCCTTCGAGGAAGTGAGTGTCTAGGTGTTCGCCGTCGAGAAAATGGGTGTCTAGGTGTTTGTTTGTTTGTAAGAAACGTCGTCGTTGTCGTTGTCGTCGTCGTCATTGTTGCCAGCTACGAAGTGAGGAAATACATTCTGGAATTTTTGGCGCAAGAGATAAATGTGGTCGCGAGACGGGTATCTATAAATCACATCGATAGCATAGACGAACACGTAAGTGAGGTTAGAATAAATATCGACCGCTGCGATCTGTACGATCGTTAAAGTCAGATAAAGAGCCTCGGCAATAACATTAAAGGATTGAGGTTAGGAAATCTATCACATCGATGGCATAGAATAGACGAACACGTAAGTGAGGTTAGATATTTTCTGCTTTATTACAGATATTCTCTGCTGTAATTCCGCTGTAAGAATACAAATTATTTTCTTTTTACAGCATTTGGTTAGGTTACTTATTTACCGAGACACTACAGTGTCTCCAGATATGTTATTTATTTGTTTGATAGATACCTTAATTTGTATTCTCTATTCTTTATATAATTATAAAAGAATTGATTCTTTGTACTTTGTTGATCTGAACAGAAAAATCTGAAAAGAAAAAAGTATGGATTTAAAAGATTCTTCCCTTTTCTTTTCAGGACTTTCCCTTCAATAAATCTGTGAAGATAAAATACAGTACAAAGAATCAATTCTTTTATAATAACAAAGATAAAACTTATTTGATACAGTTACTCAAAACATAAAATTACTTGGTTTTAGTATTGAAATCTTCAAAACTTTAAATAATTATCTAATAATAAAATATATTAACATGGAAAGTAACTGATATATTATTGAAGGTGCCAGTTCAAAGTGAACATTCATAAAATGTATATCCTTTTGTTGCATATATACGTAATAATGATTAACAACACATGTACACTAGTTGTTTATAATAGTAAGTTATAAAGAATTTACTGGCTCGTAACCCCGTTTCTCTCCATTAGCTTTAAATTTATTGAGCCTTATAACAATCTACATAGCAATGTTAAATCATTATTACGTATATATGCAACAAAAGGATATACACTTTATGTATGTTTACATTGAACTGGCATCTTCAATAATATACGAGTCATTTTTCATGGTAATATATACCATTTCATTATCTTTCAATAATAAAATTACGTTAGAATAGACAATTTGTTAGAGCGGACTGAACTAGAGACCCTCTAATCAGAGTCGCGAAATAACGTCAATAAGGTTAGGTCGGCATTTTTCAGTAAAAACCGGAAATAGCTGTTAAATATAATACTACTCCACGTACGAACATCATCGCAGTTGGAATGAAAAGACTATGATTGTGATACATTAATACCTAATACGTGTGAATCTAAATACAGTTATCAGAAAGAAATTACATTATTATATTTTTTATATTAATACTTAGGGTTACCAACCGTACTCTTTAAAGAGTAGATGTACTCTTTTCGATGTCGGAAAACAGTGTACTCTTACTTTTCACTTATTGTACTCTTTTTTTTTAAATGAGACAGAATGTAAAAAATTATTATTTAATATTTATAAATTTATACGAAGTTATGCTTGGTTTGTACTAGGTTGTGTTAGGTATTCATATAGTCAGTTCTTATTTGAAGACTGTCTTAAGTAATGTCTTAAGATGCGAATGCGGTCCTCTAATTGGTTCGTGACACCTAAAGACTGTACATATATATACGTTTGATACATAAAAGATTGAGTTTTTTTTAAATTTGAATTAATTTTAATTTTCCAATTTTAATAATGTTATATGTACGAATATAGTCACTAAAACGCAAACAAATATTACTTTTATTATATCAACATATATTTGGATGTTACATTGCACAATATCATTTTATTGAATCCGGTAATCAAAAGAGAAAACCTTCTACATTTCCTTTTTTTTTTTGGAAAATGTACTCTTTTTGGCAACCAACGTACTCTTTTTCTGCGGCCTTGGGTTGGTAACCCTATTAATACTGTATTTCATAAAATTATATTTTCTAAAATGACTGCGTTGTTCTGCACCAGACTGCAACAATTCTGCAAAAAAAGGTTATATTATGAAAGTCTTTCCTCGTAATCCTGAAAAAAGAGCAAAATGGGCAGCGAATGTAGGTCGACTTAAATTTGACGCCATGATTATTTCCGGTTTTTGCTGAAAAATGTCAGCACCAATCAAAATTGGAAACGTTATTTCGCGACTCTGATTAGAGGGTCTCTAGACTGAACTGAGTCGAAAAGTCCTCTACCGTTTTGCAATTTTCGCAATAGTTAACGAGATAATAATTGGTAAAGATTACCTAATACGTGCGTCCAGTGTTGCCAGATTGGGCTACTTGTAGCCGATTGGGCTACTTCGCGAGCTAAGCGGCGACTAAATTTTCGTTATTGGCTACTGGTAGCCGATTGGTCTACTTTCTATATGCAATGTGGCTACTTTCGGCTACTTGGCGAGCCACTTATAACGTCCGACGCCTAGGATTTTTTTTTCCATTAATCAAGCACTATGAATGATCAATATCCAATCCGTCCAATCTTAACGTCTAATTAATATCTACTCAAATGTAACAACCTTTCTATAAGGTCTGTTTTCTATGGTTGATTAGTGTATATACACCGTTCAAATCGTTAAAACAATAGGTCTGTTCTTTTTTCCTGCACTGTCTGAACTAGTGCAGATGGTTCATTAAATTGAAGCGAAACAGACGTATCTGTTGAACACAGTGCAAGTCCGTATATGTCATTCGTTTCTGTTTTCTAAAAAAACATTAACATTTTTTATTGAATTAAAAATGGGTAAATATGGCAAATATGTTAAACATTATCACGAAGAATGGGAGAAGGAAAACAAAATTTCAAAGGTAAATTATATATTCTACGGTGTGTGTGTGTGTGTGCGTGCGTGCGTGCGTGTGTGCGTGTGGGCGTGTGGGCGGGTGTGTGTGTGTGTGTGTGTGTGTGTGTGTGTGTGTGTGTGTTGTAGCGAACGTTTTTTTAATTATTTATTATTAGTTTGGAAGTCAGGTTAGATTGAATTTATCTATTAACAGTAGTTTAATTTTTTTGTAAGGATGGTTGTCTCGTGCACCAGATTCTTTATTTGGAAGAGGAGGGGCCTATTGTAAAATTTGCCATACAGCTATACATGCCCATAAATCTGATTTACAGAAGCAGTTATTGACAAAAACTCATCAAAGCAAGGCGAATGCATTGAATCCTAAAATACAAAAGTCGCTAACAGTCTGTGGTATTAACACTTTCTTAACTGGACTTGGTTCCAAATTTACCGCCAGCACTGAAAATGCTACAGTTTATGTTACATGTATTATAGATTTTCAGTACAGGCAATCAACTTTGGAACGTAACTCTTAAAATATAATCACTATGTTTAGTGAACCTCTTGTAGTTTTCTCGTTTAGTTTATATTTTTAGATCTTTAATAAAATATGACAACTAAATACAAGAATTCACTGAGTACTCAGTGAGCAATTGTAATATTAAATACATTCATTATTTGTTAAAAAATATTTTTATTATTTTTTTATGCTAATATTTTATATTGTTTATTTTATATAACTTATTATGTAATACATTCTACAGCAACATTTTAAAATAATTTTATAGGTGTTGAACCAGTTTCAACTTTTATTAAAATGATTGAAATCAAATTATGCATGCATGTGGCGGCACACAGTTCAATAAGAAGCGTAGATCATTTGACTGATTTGTTAAAAGAATGTGGAAAGGGCAGTAATTTAGAAAAACTACGACTGCATAGAGCAAAAACTTCCATGATAATATTGAAAGTTATATCTCCGGCAATATTAAAAGAAATTATTGAAGATATTGGAGAAGAGCCCTTTTCAATAATACTAGATGAATTTACTGATGTGTCTGTTGTTAAATATATGGCATATTGTGTGCGTTATTTCAGTAAGAGACTGAATACATTTGTAGTTGATTTTCTTGGATTCAGCGAAATATATGAAGCCACTGCCGAGAATCTTTTTGAATACTTTAAAGCATTTATGTCTGAAATAGAACTGTACTACAAAAATATGATTGGCCTAGGAACGAATGGTGCGAGCAACCTTTGTGGGAAGAACCATAGTTTGTACACATTACTAAAACAAGAAATTCCACATTTACAACTAATACAGTGCGTATGTCACTCGCTAAATCTATGTGCCTCTAATGCAAGCAACGAATTACCATGTACAGTTGAGTATTTGTTACGAGAGACGAGAAAATGGTTCTCTCACAGTTCTTTTCGTCAAATGAGGTATAGCAAAATATATCAATTAATTAATGCTGGAAAACGACCACCTAAACTAATTCAATTATCTTCGATGCGTTGGCTTTCATGGAGTGAAGCTGTTTCTACAAATATTAAGCAATGGCTAGAGCTAAAACAACACTTCCAATTGATGGCAAATTCTAAAAATGATAAATGTACAGCAAGAACACTTGCACAAATGTACGAAGACAACAGTAATTTACTGTACTTGCTTTTTTTAGATGGAATTTTAAAAGAAGTTACTAATATAAATCTTGCATTTCAAAAAACAAACGCTGACATCACAAAATTGTATAATATGACATCATAATATTGTACCGATTTACACATGTTGATTGTGTCGTTGGCAAGGAGAATCATAAAACCTTCTTACCTAAGAAATAAAGAAACGTCTTATTCTATGCTGCACCAAACAGACATAGATAATATACAAAGAGCTTTGGAAAAGGTGCATCAAGATTTTGAAAATACTCTTCTTCCCTTTGAATCAGTAGATTTTGGATATCAATGTGAATCATATGCTGCAAAAAAGACTATTTCACAAGCGTCTTTAAAACTTGTTCAAGAGAGATGTGTGGCCTATACAATTCGTCTTTGCAATGAACTTTTAAAAAGATTACCACGCAACCTCTCAGTAATGGAAAATTTGCGTTACTTGACACCTGAAATGTGTTTGAATCCAGCAAAAACATCATACAGAAATTTACCGTGGGAATTAGCAGGTATATTTCATAAGATGCAATCATATGCTTATATTATAATTATTATATATTTATATATTAAGTCTATATACATTGTTAAATATTATTTTTCAGGAAAAGATCTTGATAGAAATGCGATTCTCAATTCAAAAATGCGATGCCATCGAATCTCAATTTCGTCGATTACAGACGTTAAGAATCAACGAAATTTCTTCAAATTTCAATAGCGATACTGACATAACAGATTTTTGGATAGCTGTTAGACAAATGACTAATGCAAATGGCGAAAAATGTTTTAAAGACTTAGTAGAACTTATTTTTTGTGCTCCCTCTTTTCCAATCAGCAATGCCGTGGAACGTATTTTTAGCATAATGGCAGTGGTAAAATCAAAACTAAGAAATCGTTTGACGATGCCTATGCTGGTTGCTCTTATGCGCACTCGCATACATATGAACGTTCTTGGGCTTTGCTGTAAAAATTATTGTCCAACACCGCATATATTGGCATTATTCAATAGCCATAATATGTATGAAATAGAATCATCGCAAACAGAACTTTCTGACTACGAAGATAATTTTTTAGAGTCATTAACTCTTATCGGATCAGTAGAATCAATTAATCAATAAAATGTTCAAGGCTGTGTTTAGCCTTCAATTTTAATGTTTTATTGATTAATTGATTCTACTGATATTTATAATAATCTGATGAGAGAGAAAGGGGGGGGCAGGGG
>NW_017280407.1:2902-4433 GCF_001594065.2 Cyphomyrmex costatus | reverse complement strand
GGGGCTGATAAGTGTAACTATATTATTATTATATAAGTATATACAGGGTGTCCCGAGTGACCGGAAAATATTACGTAAACAGGTAGAACGGACTGAACTGAGTCGAAAAGTCCTCTACCGTTTTGTAATTTTCGCAATAGTTAACGAGATAATAATTGATAAAAATTACCGAATGCGTGCGTCCGCCCGGCCTACTACTGCCAACAGTGTACGCCCATGATAGCTCGTTGGCGCGCGGACCGCGGAGAGCGGGGACTACCTGGCAAACGTGCCGCTGTCTGAGTCACGACGTTTGAGGCTCGCGTCGCTCGGCGTTGGACGTTTGCCAAGCAGTCCCCACTCCCCACTCCTCACGGTTTCGATGGCGGATATTCGGCGCTTTAGAAATTAATATTATATTATCTTGACTGCGAAAATTGGGAAACGATTGAGAATTTTTTGAGAACACAGTTTAATTCGTTCTAAAGCGTGCGTGTATTACACATACAGAAAGATATTGCATAAATATACTTATTTCAAGTAAATAATACGTGTTTTAAAATTATACATATTATATCAAGATATCTTTTATAAAGATAATCGTTACTCAATAAAAGAAAAATGAAAACTACGTCTTCTCTTAGCACTAGAGAATATTTTTCTGCATGTACCTGCGTATACACAAACAATAAACGGCGTGTCATACAGCACTATTAGTGCACTTATGTGTCTGTATTTCAGTGTCTGTATGACACGCCGTTTATTGTTTGTGTATACGCAGGTACATGCAGAAAAATATTCTCTAGTGCTAAGAGAAGACGTAGTTTTCATTTTTCTTTTATTGAGTAACGATTATCTTTATAAAAGATATCTTGATATATAAGAATTAAATCGCTTGTTATATTATAAAAAACAACAGAAATAAGGTATTAATATTCGGTATAAACAAGCAACAAATATCAGTTGATAAATTTATTATATAAAATTCATAATTAAAACACGAAACGTTTCGGCGCTTACTGCAGTCCTCTTCAGTCTCAAATACATAAAGATATCGAAAAACATATAATAAATCCAATAATCTATGAGCTATAACTCAGATGTCAAATGTTCTCTCTTAGTCAATTGTAAAATAAAGGAAAGAAAATTGTCAAATAAAGCTGTTTCCGCATCATGATTCTATGGAATTATCAATAAAATTAAAATTTAATCAAAGAATAAATAAAAACAAACCAAAAGGTATATCCTACTTACACAAATTTCAGATGCCCATATGCAACTTTCTTTTCTTCAATTAAATTATTAAATTATTACCACAGAGATACATTGTGTGTAAAAGACAGTTGTCAGAAGAGTAAAGGAAATCATGATCTTAGCAATTCGAAATGTCAAACTTATTTATTATTATAAAATATATCAAAACAAAATATTATATGCTTTGTCTAAGTTTTCCGTGTCATTTTGGGCATTAATGCCATTCTTCTGTTCCTTAATATAAAGCATTTCTGAAATCAATCTCTTGTTGTAATGAGACTCTACATCCATAATTTGA
>NW_017280407.1:0-1955 GCF_001594065.2 Cyphomyrmex costatus | reverse complement strand
AATTTTTGTTATTGAAAGTAAAATATGTAGAGTCAAAAATAAAATTAATTGCTTTGATAAATTCATCAAAGGGAATTGTTGTATTCTTATTAATTAATTGCCATCTTTTGTTAATACTATCATTGACAAGATCCAAAGGTATGTTAGTGAACATAGAAACAACATCTAATGAAATTAAGATCTCAGAATTATCAATTTGTCTACCATCTAAGTTTTTGAAAAGTTCAAAACTATTTCTAACATATTTATTGTCATCAATTAAATTTTTTGAAATAATTTTATGTAAAAGAGTTGATAAAGCATATAATGCAGTATTGATTGAAGAAACTATTAAGCGAAAAGGTACATTAATTTTATGAATTTTTGGTAGTCCATATACTTTAGGCAGAGATGAATCACTAAATTTTAAATTGTAAGAACTTTGTTTTGAAATGTATTTTATATCTAACCAATTTTTAATTAAAATATTAAGTTTCTTTTCAATTGTGTGTATCGGATTTTTTTGTATAATTTTATAGGTACTTGTATCATCTAATGTATTTTCTATTTTATGAATGTATTCATTTCTGTCTAAAGCTACGGTAACATTTCCTTTATCCGCTCTAGTATATATAATATTAGGATTATCTTTACAAAATTTAATAGTTTCTTTATACATATGGCACAAATCATTATCAATACTTAACATTTTTATTGTTATTATGTGTGAATTCATTTAATTTTGGTATGATATCCATTCTTAATTTAGATTTACAATTGTCGTTGAGACATTTATTATAATTCTCAAAATCTTTAATGAATTCTCTGGTTGACCTTTTTTTATTAATACATATTATGACGGAAGGGAGAATTTCTCTCCCAATTGAATTAAATTAGATACAGAAGAAGGGATGTCACAGTTGGAAAAATTAATAAACCATTTTTCATTAGTCTTGTGTAAATTATTGTCAGTTAAGTGAACAAATTTGTCAGGTTTAATTTGATATGAAATAACTTCTGTATCATTTTGAAATTGATAATTAATCGGTTTAATTTTTTTAAAATGTGCTTTTTTTGTTTTTTGAATGAGCCAATTAAGTTTCATTGAATATATCACTTCATATTTATATTTGAAATTATAAAAGGATATTCTATGATGTTCTGAAATTTAATTGAAGAAAAGAAAGTTGCATATGGGCATCTGAAATTTGTGTAAGTAGGATATACCTTTTGGTTCGTTTTTATTTATTCTTTGATTAAATTTTAATTTTATTGATAATTCCATAGAATCATGATGCGGAAACAGCTTTATTTGACAATTTTCTTTCCTTTATTTTACAATTGACTAAGAGAGAACATTTGACATCTGAGTTATAGCTCATAGATTATTGGATTTATTATATGTTTTTCGATATCTTTATGTATTTGAGACTGAAGAGGACTGCAGTAAGCGTCGAAACGTTTCGTGTTTTAATTATGAATTTTATATAATAAATTTATCAACTGATATTTGTTGCTTGTTTATACCGAATATTAATACCTTATTTTTGTTGTTTTTTATATCTTGATATAATATGTATAATTTTAAAACACGTATTATTTACTTGAAATAAGTATATTTATGCAATATCTTTCTGTATGTGTAATACACGCACGCTTTAGAACGAATTAAACTGTGTTCTCAAAAAATTCTCAATCGTTTCCCAATTTTCGCAGTCAAGATAATATAATATTAATTTCTAAAGCGCCGAATATCCGCCATCGAAACCGTGAGGAGTGGGGAGTGGGGACTGCTTGGCAAACGTCCAACGCCGAGCGACGCGAGCCTCAAACGTCGTGACTCAGACAGCGGCACGTTTGCCAGGTAGTCCCCGTTCTCCGCGGTCCGCGCGCCGTCGAGCTATCATGGGCGGACACATGGTATAAGAATAAGGGTATGCTCACGCGCATGCGACCAATTAAAATTGTCAAAGTGT
>NW_017280406.1:15600-15867 GCF_001594065.2 Cyphomyrmex costatus | reverse complement strand
TAAAAGTAATGCGCCCGTTCGCGGCGCGAGATATTGTGATAATTATCTGGTGGAGTCTAAACAAGTTTGGTTTAGAGATTTCAAGGCCAAGAGGAAAACAATAGTTTCTATCAATAGAATCAGATCCGCGCATACTTCCTTAAGGGAGAGTTTGTTCCGGTTCCGTATAGTGGATTCTCCGATGTGCATTAGATGTGATGTTGAGGAGACTGTAAACCATGTTTTCTGGGAATGTATTGCCTTCGCGGATCAGAGGTTGGTGTTGCA
>NW_017280406.1:12919-14039 GCF_001594065.2 Cyphomyrmex costatus | reverse complement strand
ACCTTCTCATATCATGAACCTCGAATATTTTTATATTTATTACACATAAATACTTTCTACTTACCTAAAGAAATGAATACCTTGTTTTCGTGTATTTTTGCATTTAGAAATGCAACAATTTTTCGGTATTTTTACTTTCTTTTACTAATATATGTAGAAAAATCGACACACGTGTGGCCATCGGAGGAGACTTTGTTCCAAAGAAGAATGATTTAATCTGTAGTGCCCATTTTGTACATACAGATTTTTTGGAAAGACTAGGCGCAAGTGATGTGCGTTTAAAAAATTTGGCTGTGCCGTCGGTATTTCTGGAAGCTCCTACTTCTGACACGTGTGGTTGCCGTCTGATGTCACACATACGCACTAACACACACGCAGGATACTCATATACGCACTACTACACACGCACCGTCGCCATATTTTTGTTCCCATCATGGCCGAAACCGAGATCCGGCCAGCTTCAGTCCTTTCGACTGTTTTTGACGAAGTTAGCGATCTAGTATAGACATCTGTGTTTCAACCCCAACTCTATTCTGCGAAGAAGCTTGCAACTACCATATCATTTTAGGTGCGTTCCGAGTTACGCATGAAGCGCGTAGACTGCATAGAAAGTCGTTCCGAATGAACTATTGCGAGCTTCGAAAGCGCTTCGAGAGTACTTGAATTCCCCAGATTGTACTAACCGTACTGAATTCTTAGCACTCCACTCAGCGCATTGACTGCTTCTCTTTCGACCTGAGGCAGTTGATGCGTCTGATGCGTTCATGCGGTCTATGCGCATGATTTGTAATTCGGAACGAGCAACGAGTATCGGACAATACAACAATGAACGGACGAATATTTGCGATTTGCGATGGAACAGCGATTACAGCAATTGCATGATTTCCCGGTCTTATTAGAGGATAAAAATAAAGTATTAATTTTATTTTTAAATGAAGAGGATATGGCGAAAGTAAGCCAAGATAAAATTAATGGCATTATTCAACAAAAATTAAAAGGGCGAAGTAAGAGTCAGAAGTAAATTACATTTAAAATAATATTAAAATGTTAACATATTTACAATAGAAATATTACAAAAATTGCTTAACAATTGTTACGCGCAGCATGTTTTTAATTTTAA
>NW_017280406.1:3372-12415 GCF_001594065.2 Cyphomyrmex costatus | reverse complement strand
TTAAAACTTTAAACGCGTTTTTCTCAAAACTACTTTTTTGAAGTCGGTGCGTAACATAACTCAAAAAGTAATGCACCGATCTTAATGAAATTTTGCAGGCATCTTTTATATGATAAATACTTGCTCTTGAACGATCGTTTTTATTTAAAAAAAAATTTTTACTATTTTTTACGGGCAATAATAGGCTGATTTTTTACGTGAAAATCGTACCTCTACATTCAAAACCGCGCCAAAAATCGAAAATCGCATATTTTTCAAAATGGAATCGTTCAAAAGCACGAGAAACTAATATATTAAATAAATCACTTTGGTTTTTTTATTTCAGATAACCCTGTGAGGCCAGACGTTACGCACCGCACGCCGTCTCTTTTTTTTAACGCCGACGAACTACCGCCACCACGAGATAAATATTGAATATTTCTTCATACAAAAATTCAGAAGTACACTTTAAAAATAACTCTTTTACATGTAAAAACTTACAACTAATCATATTTATTCAGGACCGAGAAAAAAATCTCAAAAATCTACTTTTCTTCGGCCTCGTTACCTATCTTGCCCCCTTAATGTATAGATTAGACGTTATATTAATTAAGAATTACGCGATTGACGTAATCTATAATTTTTTCAACTCCAATTTGTTTTCCACGTGATTTATCTACTATTAATAGAAAAAATATTTTCTGCATATCACTTAGAGATATGCCTTCGACTTCATTTTCAGTTTTCATTATCACTCGAGTCGGAACTGTGTCATCGGAACTTTCATCATTTTTCTTTAAAAGTATTAAAGAAGAAATTACAATTATTAGAAATTGTTTATTGACGTTTTGTATAGCGTCCATCTTGAACTCGCATAGAATGCATAGGAAATCGTTCCGAATAACTAAAGCACTTCATGCGCTTTGACTAAACGGAACGATTTCAAAGCGTTACGCACCAGTAATGCCAGTATACGCGCTTCATGCGTAACTCGGAACGCACCTATGTTGTAAAGTATATGCGTGAATGCAGTAGGTTCCGCCCCCCTCTATGGGGGGCTCCACTACTGTTAAAAATAATCTAATTCAACCCATTTGTTGTAAAGACCTATAATGAAAGATGCGCCAACTGTCCCCCACCACTACTTCTGTCCGACATCTTGTACCCATACGTAACCTAACCTTTTCGTAATGATCATGTCAACAAAGTGGAGTTGGAGTACCAGAAGAAGAATCAGAGATGTTACAAACTCTACTGAACGAGGGAATGTACGATCGCATCCGAAATCATCAGATGTTTGAAATTGTACATGTTTGAAAATAAAATACTTAAGAGCATTAAAATAATCCTACGAAATGAATCGAATGAAAAAGGTAATACATTTGATGGAACATATGATTGAATATAACAAATAAAAGAATAATTATACATGTTTATATATTTGAATATTGATGATTAATAAAATTTTCATATATTTGAGCAATTAGTGTCATTTTTAGCTTTAAATTTTATTTAAATCTAAACACTGAATGTTAAAATATTTAGAATAAAATAAATGTACTTAGTTAGAAATAATCACGAAATACTAAACTCAAATTGAATTTTTACTGTGTAGTATATATCTAGTAATTAAACATGTATAACAGAACTCTATTTTTTAATTTATTATTTATTTCATATGCATGTACAGATTCAATTTCCAGTGATATGAGTATAATAGACTTCTGAATTTCAATACATGCTGAAAACAATATTAAACATTGAACTAAAATAATAACAATATGTTAATGACAGTATACATATATCAATCTGCATAACAAATTACATATATCAGTGAATAATTACATACGCAATATAACAAAATAATATATGTATATTAAGAGTATAACAACTATTTTATATAAATATCAACATTTTAATATATGTATACGTAAGGTAATGACAACACAGAAACATAAACTGTATAACCTTATATTGAAACTAACGATTATAAAATTAAATATATTGAAATAAAATAAAACAGACATAAACTAATTCTACATTATCATAATATTACATATTTCATAAAACAAGACCATACTTCGCAATTTTTACCTACATATTTTTATAACCATACACGTAATAGTACGGGAGGCCAACAGGGGATTTTGAGATTTACTCGAGCGCGTCAGAATAACATAAGGGGGAAAGCTTGCACCATAATAAGTACCCCCACCAAATATTAAACCTCTATATAGAGCCGGGGGTCCAGGGGATTAATAAATAAAAAAAATTGATCGTTCGAAAACTCGAGCGCGTCAGATTAAGGTATAGTGTGTTAATTACATGTAGAAAAGCGTACATTTCAAAAATCTGACGCGCTCGAGATGCGCTCTGGAATTTTTTTTTCCCCCTTTTTTGACCCCTTCCTACAGCTAACCCCACCACGTAAACCGTCAGATTAATATTTATCCGTTATCAGAAACACATGGGTCGCTTACACTATTAATATCTGACACGCTTCGAGTATTGTATTGTCACTGTTTTGTTTGAAAGCCTGTACACGCTCCCCCACCACTGAAACGGCATACATCATATAACCTTTTTTTCTTTTTAGCATCTAATCTTCACAATCCAATACCCAGGTAGCAAATATACGTCATTTTGACGTCAAATTTGGGTCATTTACTGACCATGACTGACGTGAGACGTCATTAAATGACGTTTTAATGACGTACTAATGACGTACTAATGTCGCAAAATTATTGACGTCATTGCAAGGACGTCATTTTAACATCATGTTCCCAGATAACAAAATGCGCGCACAATGGTCTCACAGTGCATTCACGCGTGCAAAATTATCCGCACGCGTGAATGTCATGCGTATGACAGATCCTCATTGGGTGCCATATTGCTCGCACGCATGTGGACGCACACGAAAAAAAAAAATTACAGCAGTTCTTATTAATTAGATTTCTTTCTCCATCATTTGTGTCCTCTCCTTAAGTGCTGAACTGACTAATAATACCTAGGAAAAAACTTTTAAACCTGATAGGATTTGAACTCGTGACTTGATCCATGGTCCTGTTCTGAGTCGTTCACCTAACGTACTGCTCCACTGTTACCTTATTGACAGAGATGTTTCAAATTGTCTATATATACTTTTAATAAAAATATTTTGTCTACCCAAACAGATTATTTTGTTAAAATTACAAAAAGAACACTTATTTTATAATGGCAACAAAATTTTACCTTGTTATTTACAAAAAGTAAGTAAGCAAATAAATGTGTACCGCCGCTAAATAAAAAAATTTACAATATTTTGTTCATTTAACAAAAAAATTGTATTTTGTTATTTTAACAAAATAATTCAATGATAATCAGCTATTTGTGTTTAATTATTTCTTTTTGGTTACTATTACTATATCTTTTTTCTTATTAAAAGGAAAATTAAGGAGAACCAAAATATAACGTCATTATAACGTCATTATGACGATGTCATAATGACGTTATAATATCGGTTGGTCACTTTTTGGTCACTTGACGTCATTCGTACCAACATGACCAGAATTTGACGTCAAAATGACGTGTGTTTGCTACCTGGGTAGGTCCCCACGACGCTCGAGTAAATCCACATTTAGCCTCTCGGCCTCCCGTACTATAACAGGCTCTCATCTTCTCACCTAGCTTGGCAGCGTCAGGCAGGTAAGGTTGGCACGGGTACGCAATGGATGGCGGACCAATCACGGGCCGTTCGCGGTTGGCGCATCTTTCATTATAGATCTTTAATTTGTTGATGTAAGATAGCAGTACAATCACAAAAGTGTATTCGCATGGAAAGTGAGATAGCTATACTGTTGCACGTGGATTTCGACTTTCTACGCGAAGCGAGTTACACCAACAAATGGGTTGGGTTAGGTTATTATTTTTAACAGTGGTGGAGTCCCCCCACAGACAGGAGGGGCGGAACCTACTGCATTTATGCATACACTTTACACATAAAACGACATATGGTAGGTGCGAGCTCCTTCACAGAGGAAAAGGTGGAGTGAGAGTTCTCTCGCTTTGCGTGGAAAGTCAAAACCGTTTGGAAGTCGTATAGGGGGAGAGAGAGGGGGAGGTAGAGTCGCTTCGCCTGAAAAGTTTAACGTTTCTAAGCAGGGGGAGATGTAAAATAGTACTTGTTATCGTACATGTATGGCAGAAATGATACGCTATTTTTGAAACTTTCTTTTGTTCATAACTTTAACGAAGGGCGAGCGACGGCTAAAACTTATCCCTGGCGAAAATACGAACACCTTATAAAGCGTTGACAACCGTTTGATGACGGTTTTTTAAGAGTTTAGACGCTTTCAAACATTTTTAGAACTCTTATACAACGTTATTGGCTTTTGAACTCTTTCAAAACTCTTATAAAACACTGTATATATCGTTTCATGAATGTTTTGTAATACTGAGGCAACGCTTTATAGAGAATGCTCAATAAACGCTGATACACCTTCGTATAGAAAGTTTATTGTGAGACTTTTCAAACGTTTGACGAACGCTTTTCCCACTGCCGTGAGACAGGCGTTTTTTCTCCGTTCAGCAACGCTGTTCCAATGTTGCGAATTATTGAGGCACAGTGAGTGTTTGTAAGACGTTTAGTGAGTGTTTTGTAGGACGTTTACGCAAACGGCTTGAAGACGCCCAATAAATGCTTTTCGCAGTTCCATAACACAAATGTTTTATCTCCGTTCAGCAAACGTTCTAATATAAGGCGTTTACGCAAACGGTTTAGAAACGCCGCGAAAATACTCTCATGAAGGAAATTTTATTTATGAATATTTTTAGTAATGCTAGATAACTCTAAAATCCATTTTTACGATTTGAAATTGCATTAGCTCGTATCAGAGTATGGTTTGAATTTTTTATGATCTTCTTTCATTTTTATCTAATAAACCTCTTCCTAATTTTCACTCACATAGGAGGGGAGTCAAGTCAAAAGATAAAAGACCTATTAATTATCTCACAATTAAATAACATTTTATTTGCATATAATAAAATACAAATTGAAAATGCCTAATCTATAATTATTACTACAGCTAGAAGAAAGATGTTTAAGTATTCAAAATAATATTCCTGTAAAAACTTAATTGAAGTATAATTCTAAATATTATTCATAAAAGTATATATAGTTATATAAACGTTAATATAGCCTTTTAAAATTTCTAATTTCTTTTTCATGCTTCTTGTATTTAAACCATTTATGAACTCATATTTACGAATATATAAATTTATTTAAATTTATCTATTTAGGAGTAAGAAATTAAAAATATCATATAAACTCTCTATATCATGTTAATATAATCCATCATTTTTCATCTTTTAAATTATTAATCTCGATGGCAGCCAAAAGGCAGTCCACATACATAGGTATTACATGGCAAATTCATCACAACACAGGGCTGTTTGATGAGAGATAGTTTAATGCACAGCATTTTGTCAAGTCTTTTAATTTTAAGGACATTCCTCAAAGCCACGTCATTGTTATGAACTAATAAACGCTTGAAGCATTTTACTGTTTGCACAAGAAGTAAAATTTCCTTTAACGGTGACATAGTAATGTATTTTATTTTTACAATTTTCTCATCTTTTAGGATGGCATAAGAATCGTTGTTCTTCTTCTTATCAACATACTGGGAGGAGGTATATCTCATTCCATCGAATAATAATCTATTAAAAAAGATTAAATTATTGACGCTAAAATTACCAGAACGGACAAAGCACTGCTCTTCTTCAGGCAAAATCGAAACATTACGTTGTCCCTTTCCTAAGAGAAGTGCTCCATCAGAACGCACAAAATATCTAAGTTTTTTATTTAAAATCCTTTCTGAGAAATCAATGACACTTTCAGATGATACAAGCTCCTGACATAAAGTAGGTAGTGAATTGAATATAAGAAACTTACGCGCAATCTGTGAAGTAACCTGAAACGGACTTTGATATAGTTGTAATAAATGTCTATTTTGCCCTTCATAGCAAAATGCATTGTGTGTCCACAAGGGACCCCAATTTATAACACATTTGCACACATGAGTAAGAAGGTGAAGATTGTAGATTGTGTGTTTAGGTTCAAAATATTTTTGAAAATAATAACAGTACAAAAGAAACAGATTGTGCGCCTCTTCAATTTCAGCACGAGATACAGAACGTTGAAGGAGAATATAAGTTGCTTGGGACAGCATAGCGAGATGAACCAAGTATTTGTCTTTAAGCAGGCCTTGCAAGCATGGTATGCAATAAAATAAAAGCCATGACCTCCATTCTGAAGCTTTCCACTTGCAACAGTTTTCGATTGAACGAGGACTTCTAGTTATTCCTGTTGGGAGTTGTATGCTGAGAAGACGGCAATCTATTGCGTCCGTTAAATCTTTTAAGGCAACACTATCTGTCATACCTATCCAACATTTCTTTTTAGTAGAATGAAACAAGTATTCCATATGAGATTTTATCACACCCAAAAGGATGGCATGCATGTAATCCACTACAAAACCATTAATCAAATCAAAATATTGTAGATTCATCAAAATTGATGGACCCTTGACACCCTTGTAATGCTTATCTGTACTTAGTGTATCTTTCATTTCATAAGCTTTCTTTGCATCCTGACAAGTAGATTCTGCCGTTCTTTCTTTAGCTAACTTAGAGAGAACATTAAAGCACCTCGATCTTGGGCCTGTTTTCTCCTGCTTCTCATAACAAAATGTACAGCCATAAAATGCATGGAAAGATTGCATATTGAGAAGTTGATACCGTGCAACAGAATCAGTTACAGCACACAAAGGGATGATCTTACTAACAACTTCTTTTCCTTCGTGAATCCAAGAAAAACCTTCGGAGGAGAGTTTATTTGCTTCTTCAACGAAAGGTTGTAAGAAAATTATTTGATTCGGATCCTTAGGTCCAATATATAGCCCAGCAAGAAGCATATACTTGCTACGATATTTAAATGGAAGTTCATTAATAGTTACATAAATAGGCCACAATGATTTATTAGTCGACTTTCCAGTAGATATACCATCCGTACAGAAAGAAAATGAAAAATTAAGAGGAGATGAGAGTATTCCTCCAGAACCACAATATTTTTGATACTGCTCACCATCAAATATATCCTCAAAAGCATCAGAATGCTCCTTTTTGCGATTAAATCTGTAGGTTAGCAATAAGGATGCTATACGTGAATCATTTACTAATTTTTTTAACTGAGATTCTAACGATATGGATACGAAAAAGTTTGATGGATTAGAAACCTCAACATTACTATTACAATTAGAACAATGAATAGATCCTTGCAAATAATTTTTTTTCGCTAAGTACACTTCACATATTGGACAGTAGATGTGGTAAGATATGCTTTCCTTTTCGTTCTCTATGTATTGAAAGTATTTGTACTTCGTTTCTGGAATATTTTTCTTGTCATAAATTGAGTTGACCATTCGCAAAATGTCAAGCTGTGCCTCCCATGTTAAATTATGTCTCACTCCTAACACAAGACACATGAAAATAAGATCATTACATGTAGTGTTTGTACAATCACACACTCTCTCCGACAGTTTCTTATTCTTTATCTCACAATCAGTGCTGTCTGATGAGGTATTACTAATCAAAAAGTCTTCCTCTAATGATAACGTAGAAATTGAGTCTTTTTCTGATGATGTGACGATCTCTGAATTCTCTGATGATGAATCCGTGACAATCTCTTTAATCTCCTCATTATTGTTAGATGGAATATCAGATTTAGATGATTCTGTCGTATTAGTAATGATTTCATGTATTTCATTATTAGAGTTGCTCTAAAAAGAAGAATTAAATGCAAATAAGGTAAATAAAAATAAATCAGTAATTAAGACAATAGGCATTCTTATTCTACTTACATGTAATATTCAGTATAAACGAGTATAATTCAGTATAAAATTTAATATTCAATATTAATATACAATTCAGTAAAAATGTGTAATTTAAAAAAAAATTACTTTATACCTGCCAAGAATATGATACACGTAGGTCATCTGTAGTAATTCTATTGACAGACATAAAATTTTGTGATACTCCATCTATATTCTCAACATTATTTTGTGATGTTGATGTTGCAAATGATCTTATTGTACTCTGAAACGGAATAATATTTCTACTGAAGAAAAAATGTTAAATATCGAAATTTTCACTCAAAAGTAAATTAATTCAAATAATTTTACTTGGGGTTTCTTGATATATATAATAAATGCACATCAACAACGTTATCACTTTCGAGCAAAGTCTTGATCGTAGGTCTGTTTTCTGTGGCTAAATTAGTGTACACTTCGAATTTAAAATGAGGCGTATATATTTAATATTAATTGACAAAAGCGAGAAAGAGAGTTTTAGTGCAGTTTAGAGTACAGAAAACAGACCACCAGATTGCAAACGCTGCTACATAAATAGTGCAAGTAGTGGGGAAGGTTAAGAAGATGGCTTAGGAAGACAGGACGAACTGCGGCGCTGCGGCAAAAGATTCTTTTGCGAAGGATTTTTTTAAAGAAATTCTCTTATTAATATAATAATAGTAATTAATAGAGTAGTTCTCTCTTTTAATAGTAATTCTATTATATTTTAATAGGAAAACTTTGATCAAGCGATATATGATTAAATAATATATAATACCTGATCAAAATTGTAAGGGTTGCAATATTTCAACAACGTTTTTCGGCGACGATCAGCTCGTTGTCGCCGACGGCAAGCAGTTGAGCGAGGGATATTTAGTTCAGTATACAAAAAACGTTTATAACGTCCCATTTCACATTTTGACTCTTCCAATTAAATTAAATTAAATTAAATTTTATTAAATTTTTTTACTGTGCCTTATTTACGTTATTTTGGGTAAATATTTACTTCACCCTCCTCTTACCAATATTGACAAAACCGTTAATTAGAAGATGGACGTTAGAAAAAGAAAAGGTTAGAACGAGGAATTACGTCAGAAATGTTTACTGATAATGGCGACTTCCAGCTAATTGAGGCCAATCTCTTTATACCCAGCGAAACGGATCCGTAAGCGCCAAAGACA
>NW_017280406.1:0-2940 GCF_001594065.2 Cyphomyrmex costatus | reverse complement strand
ACGACACACATCGACACAGTGTCGAACGCGGTGCTTTCCAACAACGACACGCCACGACACGATTCGACACAGCAGAAAAGCATAGTCGGACACTCTTGGTTATGGTTGCTAATTTTCGGTTGGCGCTTTAGAATATTTACATTTTAAATATATGTACGATATAAGAAGTACGTTCATAAGTCATCTGGATTATTTTAATGTAAAAAATAATATCTACGCATAAGATTATTATCCAACAAGAGACACAGAAGTGACACGGTGTGACACGGTGTGACACGGCAATCGTTGCATCCTCGTCGTTCGCTAATGTTAAATAAAGATGAGGTGATTGCTGTGTCGTAGATGGAAAGCAACCTTTGATACTACTTATTGTTAGATACGGGATCGCGCAGTCCATTTTCTATGTCTTTGGTAAGCGCTCGCTGCTATTGGCCTAGGCTACGTTCCGTTTCAGGCATATGCGCGCATTTTATATAGTGAGCGTCACGTATACTATAGGGGAATGCGCGCATATGCGTGAAACGGAACGCAACCTAACCATGTTGTAAGCGTTGTCGCGTTCTGTCTGCAGAAGTGCAGAAGCTATATCTCTTTAATCAGTTCGTCAATATGGTAGCCGAAAACACTATCTTATTACTGGTCAACGCCTCTTGGTAATAACACGACAGTCCGTTAAAAAAATAAAAGTCTGTTTAGCAGTCGATCAAGAAGACTAGAATCAGGAGAGTCAACTCGGCCAAATATCGGTAGAGGGGGTAAGTCAAAAAGTGACGGCGGATAACTTCCCCCACTCTTACGCTTCATTGGTCCTCTCTGTCGCTCTGATAGTCGTTTTCAATTCGTGACTGCGTATGTCAAATAAACCTTGTTTGACATGTGCATTTAATGTGCAGTATAATTTCTTTTTACAACTTACATTCTGTTTAAGATGATTTAAGAAGATTTTTTTTTTAAGTGTGTCCCTCGGATGAGGGGAAAACAAAGGTTAAGAACATCAAGAACTTCTTGCTTATAACCGATGCGCGCATGCGCAAACTTTCACACAATGTGATTGGTGTGAATAACCGCGAACGTTTTTTGACCTACCCCTACCACGCTAGTTGACTCTCCTGGTTCTAGTCTTCTTGCAGTCGATGTATGCATGGTATAAGAATAAGGGTATGCTCACGCGCATGCGACCAATTAAAATTGTCAAAGTGTGACGTCACACAAACAAGCGGTAAATTTAAAACTGCTGTTTCCAAACAACTTATGTTAGCAGCATTTTCGTCAGATATTTTATTTTATTTTGATTTAAAGTTTACAGGAAAAATACGTTTTTAAATAATTTAAGAACTAATGAATATCTTGTAACAAAATGTAACCATAAGTAAACATTACAAACTCAACAAAGATAGAAGAATTTATTATGAAACAAATATATAAAAATGTTAATACCTTTTCCTTCAGAGATATATGTATATATTGTATTTCTTTAGTTGTATTTCTTTAGTTTTATATATTGTATTTCTTTAGTTGTATTTCTTTAGTTGTATTTCTTTAGCAAAATTATATACAGTTGATTTCGTTACATTTGTACATTTACAAGAAATACAAAATCTTACCTTTTTTAATATTAACGTTTTGATTTCCACATGCAGCAAGCCATTTAGATGCAATCGTTAAATCTTTCGGAAACGAAAAATATTTTATGCTGTTTCCGTTAAGCAATTTTGTTTTGCGATAATAATTGCCACAACCTTTTATACAACAGGACATTGTGTACGTATCGTATGTATCACCGAACATTAACCATGTCAAGTATCAGGAGCCACCATGTTCTCGTTTGGGCGATCTGATTGGCCCCGAGAGTGACGTCACGCTTTGACTGCGCAGTGGGTGTCCACGGCGTGAGCATACCCTTATTCTTATACCATGGATGTATGTATAGTGAGTTCCGACAAGTGATAGAAGAATCTCCTTTACGGAAGTCCATTTCATCAATTTTTGAAAGTGTTGCCGACTTTGACTGTGCATAAGTACGACTGGCCACGTTTATCCGGTCACTCCGGAACCTGGGCCATTTAAATTTAGAAGAAGAAGAAGTGAGTTCCGACGAACTATCCGACCGTTATGGACGCGTTTCGGTTCGGGTGTTTTTCATTGTATATTTTTGAAAGTGTTGCCGACTTTGACTGTGCATTGAATCATATAGATGCGTGTCCGCGGTGGAGCTCGTCTCGATTGTTCGTCATTTAGCACCCTTTGACGACCTGGGCTCCTATGACTCGCGTTATTGTGGCGTGACGACGCCATAGACGCAGGCGCCCGGAAACCGATCGAGCAACGCCATTCTCGCGGGCATTGCATCGCCAGTATTTGACGTGATCTGGCCGTATTGTCTCTGCTGTTGGAGACAGGAGCCATTAACAATTAAGAAGAAGATATATGTACAGTAATATTATATCTGAGCTAAAGAGGCATTGTTTTCCATTTCAATCTTTTCGCCATGAGTAATAAAGTAGACAATTCTGGGTGGTATGCGTTAGTCAAGTACAAGAGTGGCAATACAACAGAAATAGTGCCAGTGCATAAAGTCAAAGTGAAACTGGAAAGATGTGAACGAAAAATATTTAATCCGAAAACTTTAACGGATTTTGACAAAATGAAATTTTACACAGTTTACACTATGCATGGCAGCGAGGATGGAAAAGAGCATAAGTGGTATGCTCTAATCGGTTTGCTTGCTGGTATGTAATATTCATTCAAGTCTAACATGAAATTATAACTTAATCTTTATATGTAACCGTATGTATGTAGGTGTGCGTGCGTGCGTGCGTGCGTGCGTGCGTGATGTTTCTATGCTATAATCTGTTTTGTCAAATTCTTTATGATTTTTTGGATGCAGTTGTCGAGTTGCCATAAAACTGCTAATAAGCTACTAATAAAAGAGAATAGAGA
>NW_017280405.1:34272-34853 GCF_001594065.2 Cyphomyrmex costatus | reverse complement strand
TTATAGAGCTAGTCTTGTGGCTAAGCCCTCACAAGCACTACTAACGTCAGATGCGCTATATAATTGGGCAAAAGGGCACTTCAAAAACATAAACATTTTTTATTATACGAAAATTAATCATGATAAATCAACAAGACATTTAAATAAAAGATTTCTTTCAGCGTTACCTGTTCCACAAATTTTGATAAATCATTCTTTTCAAGTAACAGGACCTAAAACGTTATTTTTGAAAAGATTTTCGAATGCAATCAATGGAATCGAAGTTTGTTTACAAAACGTACATTGACAAAACGCGCTTTTGTATACAATACATTTAATACGCACACTCACACTAACACGCACACACACACACCAGAGAGGGTTTGGAGTCGAAAAATACCGTGGAACCGACGAATCATGGGGTCCTGATCTCTGGTGTAACACACACACACACACACACACGCACGCACACACGCACAAATACAAGTGAGAGGCAAGGGGATACTCACTTTAAATCAACACCCCGAAGGGACCAGTTTCCTACCACGTCCACGTCGTTGGTCCTGGGTGACGCCGAGAGTAGGCCATACTCACATATACAC
>NW_017280405.1:559-27631 GCF_001594065.2 Cyphomyrmex costatus | reverse complement strand
ATATTTTTTTATATATATATATATATATATATATATATATATATATATATGTATATATATATAATAACATTATATATATATTATTAATAAATATTTTATTAATAAATATTTTATATTATATTGAATAATATTTTATTTTTAATTGTAAGATTTTAAACCGCGCGCGCGTCATCATATGTGACCATGCAAGGCTGCGTTCGGAAACATCACCCGAGTACCTCTGTGTATCGTCTTATCCTTGTTGTTCACCCATGTTAAACGAGGATAAGACGATACACTGAGGCATTCGGGTGATGTTTCCGAACGCAGCCCAACACTGGCTAGATATAGATAGATAGAGTGAGATGATAGATAGAATGAGATAACACATAAAGTCAAAGGCCTTCTATTATCGGAAAAACGAGATGGACATTTTCTCTGGTCGATGACGTTAATGACGACGACGACGTATCTTAAAAATTGAAACGTGAAAATTCACAGATCCCGACTTTACGTCGCAATATCTCCGCTCGTAGGGCACGTAGAAAATAATGAAAGCACTTTTATTATACAATTTTAGTATTTCCTGTCGATTGAGCGTATGTAGAACTTGATCGGTTCAGCCATTACTGAGATCTGATCATCTCGACCCGAAAAATTCTTCGTGTCGCGTAAAGGAGGCACGGCAGTGTCGCGCGCTTGGCTTAACGCCGAGACACTACCGTGTCTCCAGATTGCATGCAATCACGATTATAATTTTACCTGAAAATTCCAAAAAATTTGAAATATGAGAATTATGGTTCTTTGTATAAAAATATTGTTTCATTGGTTATTTTTATACACAAATATATTGTTATGCCCATTCTGCGTTGTTACCCGTTTTGCGCCGAAGTCCACTATCCACAAGGAACGAAGATCGCGTTGCTTTGGCGACGAGCATGTTTGAGAAGTCGGATTTTTGTAGAAGCTGTCACGGCGGACGGACGTGCTTTCCTCCTCCGGCCGAGTTCTTTTGCAATCGTTATTATTCTGTGTTCTCAGTGTTCAGTTTCGTGTTCTGTGTTCTTAGAATAAACTTTCTATTTCTAATTCTGTGTTGTTTATTTCGAGGATACGGGAGTGCGCGTACGCGGCCCGAGCGAGTTCCGCAGAACGGTCGCGCGAGCGTAACAATATATATAAATTTACATTAAAAAAATATGTCATTAATAAATAATAGGATTATACTATTATTGTATTGTGGAAAGAAAGTTATATTAAACGTTTATCAATTAAAATAATATTTATTTAATACATATTTGTTAAAAATAAGTATACATTATAAACTTTATATTATATTTATGATAACATTACGTATATAATAATCGAATATTGAGATTTATTTATTATGTTTTGTACATTTATATGTTCGACAGAGCTGGACATGTATTTAAAATACTTTTATTTAAAACTCATTAATTTTTGCAATAAATGTAGATTTTATATTTCAGCGGTGTACATGAAAGTATTACGTATTTTGTATTTAATTATGTACTTCATAATTTGAATAATATAATAACATTTATCATTAATCTTAGTATTTAAAATACAAAATACTTAATACAATTGTCTTACAAATACTGTTTTCAAATAAAAGTATTTTAAAACCAATGCTCAGCTCAGTCGAAAAAATATGTAAATGTACAAAACATAATAACCTAAGGTATTAGGTTTGTTCTTTTTCAATATCACAGAGTAGAACTCCTTGCACAGTTTATTTATTTATATTTCTCTCCAATGTGAAGTCTTTGGATATAGAAAAAGAATAAACCTATTATTGACCCTGAAATAATGTCAATTTATGGCGGAAGTGTCTTTTACTTTGTACATTTTCCATCGTTTGTTTTCCAATGTGGTAAAGTCTAATTTTTATATATTTGGAAACAATTGCTTTCATTAAATGTATAATGTGATTTTCTAAAGGATTTTGATCGTGTGAATGTTCCTTTAAATTTAAAAACAAATTATTTGAGTCAATAAATTTTTTAAGAACACAATTTACGAGATAAGTTTGTGTAAATTTATTTTTCATATATGTTCCTCCATTTTCTGCTAAAGCAAAGCGGATAACTCTTTCTGCTTCGTGACAAAGTTTCGACACATCAGATGATGGATATTGTAAATTACCGCGGCTTTTTATTTGTATTAAATTAAGGTTTTCGTCTTTTTTATCATCTGAAGTTAATGCATTAATACATTCTTCGCAATACAATGACTTTTTTAGACATTTTACGACAAAGCCAGCAATGTATACTATAATAATTAGTGAAGAAAACTCAGTAATTTTACGAATGTCTGGAAAATACCCATAATCTTCTATAATGTTTGCGTTATAATTTAATTGTATATCATTAAATAATGTCGACGAAATTGAATTATTGATTATTTGTTCACTATTTTGTGAAGAAGTCACATGCAAAATTGCTATATTTTTTAGAGATATACAATTGCCACTACCTGAATCTCGAATTTCAGAATGAATTAGCAATTTTTTCATAGCTGTTTTAAACTGACGAACTGTTGGATTTTATCATTACAACCCCCTTTGGATCTAATACAACTAAAAAATAACTCAATATGGTCTTAACTTATTTTATATGTTGGAATATACTTCAAAACTTTTTGATTCTCACAAACTTCATTGTATAATCCTTTTAAACTTTCGATATATATTAAAAATCCGACAAGTCCAGTTTTTCTTGTAGACTCAACAAGTGGAGTTCCATCTTGAAGTTTAAGATTCAAAATATAAGTTTTACATTCTTCTAATTTGTCTATTATTTTTGTATAATTCAAAGGATTGATTGGTTGTTTATAATCAAATTGATTCGTATTTTTGGAGTTAAAAATGTCAAATAGATCATTAAATTTGGATATAAATTCTATTATTGCTGAACAGTTCTGAAACTGTGGAAGACGTAAGTATTCTTTACAAACTTCAAGTGCATGAGCAACAGATTTACTAAATAACTGTGTAGCTAAACGAATTTTCATTTTCTGTTTGTAAAATTGAACATGTGCTGATCGTAGCTTATTTCCTAAATGCAAACCTTCTTGTTGCTGTAGGTTGTATAAATCTATTACATACTGCCACTTGATTTGTTGGTTTGATCCATTGACAATGACTTTGAGATCCCCAAACAGATTACGAACAAGCTTTATCATATGACATGGATCAGGAAAAATAAATATTTTGTCATTTGTCACTGAAGAAAACCAGGTCTGTAAAGAACTTGGTGTTAAATTACATTGTAATTGTTTTGCTGTAGACAAATTAGTAGTAGTACCATCAAAAGTTAATCCAACAACTCTCACACCAGTATCATGCAGTAAGGAAATACATTGCTTAATCAGAGTGCATTTTTGATCAGTCGTTATTCCATTAATAAAGAAATAACCTACAGGTACTTTCCATGCAGCATTCATATATAGTATACAAATAGAAAAACTAAGGCATCTTTAGCTTTGTTAGTATTATCATTTTCAATATCATTTCCAAAATCAACGTAGCCAGAATATTTATTTCCATCAAATTCAGTATGTTGTCTAATTGACATTTCGTCAAAAATTAAGGTTCCAATTAGTGGATAATCTGTTACTTTTACTCGTTCAGAAATACTTTTCAATGCTTCTTTGATAAAACCAGGATTTGCATTAATCGATTTGTACCATTTCGTTAAAGATTTTGGATGTGGAAGACATGAATTGAAATGTTTACGTACATAATCATACGCTTTAGGTGAGTAATACTGAAGTGTTAAAGCAAATTTTCGAAGCTCAGAGGAATATTGTTTAGAAAGATATTTCCCTGCTTAAAAGAATCGATAGAAACGGATAGAATAAGATAAAAATTTAAGGTCTATCGTTACCTTACCGCTTCTATCGTGTTTTTACTAAGTATTTTCAACTGAATATTTCTATCGTTCTCAATGCGCATATTCCGAGAAACAAATATCGCGTATACGGCTCTATACAATATAGATTCTGTCGCTCTCTATCGGGACAAATATGTGACTTCCGATTAGACATATCGCAACATATCGTTCTCAATGCGCATCTTCCGAGAAACGAATCTCTCGTATACGTTATAGGTTCTGTTGCTCTATCGGGACAAATCCGAGACATCTGATTAGACGTATCGTTCTTAATGCGCATTTTCCGAGAAACAAATTTCGCTTATATGGCTCTATACAATATTTCCGACAGGTTCTGTCGCTCTATCGGGACAAATACGAAACTTCCGGTTAGATGTATCGTTGTCAATGCGCATTTTCCGAGAAACGAATCTCGGTTATACGGCTCTATACTGCTCTATACGGTATTTCCGACAGGTTCTGTCGCTCTATCGGGACAAATACATGACTTCCGATTAGACGTATGGTTCTCAATGCGCATATTCTGAGAAATGAATCTCGCATATTGGCGATGCAAAGATGATTTCGTCATCTTTCGGAAAGTGATGGAAACTGATCTCCTCCTTTTTATACATTTTTATAATTATGGCACTGTGCCACAGAACTGTATCTAGTATTAGTAGTATTTCTTTTTGATTTTACTTTATTATTTTCCATTATAGCAAGTATAAGTTTATCTAGAGTCCTAGATATCAGATAAACACAATCGATGTTACGCGTCCTGATTGACGTGACTCTCATCCAATCATGACATTTATTCAATGGTACTAAAGTGGCTTTCTAGTAGACGATTGGTGGATTTCATAGTTCGTTTGCGAACGACGCCATTTTTAGTTACGGTCTTAAATATAAGAACTGGGGGTCTATTCTTCAAAAGAAACGTATACGAAAAATTAGGAAAATACTATAGTATACGTAACATATACTATAGTATTTCCCTAGACTTTCGTATACATTTCTTTTCAAGAATAGAGCCCCTGACTATAAATACTGGCTTATGATTCCAAGGCCGAATTCATAATCAATTCTTATATTCAAGACCACCTTAAGTTCAATTTTGAGGTATTATGAACCAATCAGATAGCTGCATTAGCATATTAAGACATTACTTAAGACGATCTAAAAATAAGAACCAACTATGAATATACCGGCCTTAAAGACGTCTTTCAGATACATCTAATAACCCTTAAAAGGATGTTCAAAAGACATCTCGTGATGTCTAAAAGACGTCTAAAAAATAGATGTCTTTGGGATTTGACTAAAAGTCGTCTTAAAGACGTATTTTAGACGAGTCTTGAGTCTATCGCATGAAATGCATAACAGTGCATAAACATAACATAGGATCGCTGGACCAATGAGTATTTTATGTTAATTAATATGGCAACTTTATGCTGGATGCTTATTGGTCCAACAGTTTTATGTTATGCTCATGCTCTATTATGCATTTCATGTGCAATAGGCTTAAAGCGGGGAGCACAGACTTTTGCATAACGCATAATACATAGTGCATATAAGAGAAACAATCAATCTGAATTCCTCCTTTCCTTCTACTTCTCGGAAATAAGAACTTTGATTGGCTGATTTCTTATGCACTATGCGTTATGCATTATGCAAAAGCTTGTGCATGTCTGGGCTCTAAGTTTCGATAATTTTGAACACGCTTTTTCGAGTTAGATCCGCCGTATATGATTCCATCATGTTTTCCATATTGATTTCTGAAAGCTTCGTACGGATGTATATGAAAATGCATATATTCAATTTATGGAATTTATTAATCGAATAAAACTTCTGGAAAAATCGAATAGAGCTATATCCGAAAAGCTCGTTTCTTGGAATAAGCACATTGAAAACGTCTAATCGGAAGTTTCATATTTGTCCCGATAAAGCGACAGAACCTATCGGAAATATCGTATAGAGCAGTATAGAGCCGTATAACCGAGATTCGTTTCTCGGAATATGCGCATTGAGAACGATACGTCTAACCGGAAGTCTCGTATTTGTCCCGATAGAGCGACAGAACCTGTCGGAAATACCATATAGAGCCGTATAAGCAAGATTCGTTTCTCGGAAAATGCGCATTGATAACGATACGTTTAATTGGAAGTCTTGTATTTGTCCCGATAGAGCGACAGTACCTGTCGGAAATACTGTATAGAGCCGTATAAGCGAGATTCGTATCTCGGAAAATGCGCATTAAGAACGATACGTCTAATCGGAAGTCGCGTATTTGTCCCAATAGAGCGACAGTACCTGTCGGAAATACCGTATAGAGCCGTATAAGCCAGATTCGTTTCTCGGAAAATGCGCATTATATATGCTTTTCCATATACATTCGTACGAGGCTTTCGGAAATCAATATGGAAAACATGATAGAATCATATACGGCGGATCGAATCCGAAAAAGCGGGTTCAAAACTATAGAAACTTAGTCTATTAAATTTTCGAGCAATAATCGTATCGGATTTTCCGGATACGATAATATAGACACGTGCCAGATGTTCCACATACGTTCGGATAGACCGGCTAGTGACAAAAATGGCTTCGCTATATATATGGTTTTCCATATACATCCGTACGAAGCTTTCGGAAATCAATATGGGAAACATGATAGAATCATATACGGCGGATCGAATCCGAAAAAGCGGGTAGGAAACTACAAGTGATCTATGTGAAATTCTGTATATATTCATATAAAGCATGAATGTTGTAGATAAAGCTGAATATTCATATACATATAATACGATACAACGTCGGATGATGTTCATATCGAACCCTATAGAAAACTATAGACGAAGAATCACGGAAATGAAAAGTCATATACAATACTATAAGTTTTCGATCTTTTATACTGAAAGTCGTATATGATACATTAAAATTAACGATATTCCTTTTCGTATTCTATCCGTTTCTTTAAGCAGGGAAAGATTTCGGTCTTTTATACGCAAAGTCATATCAAGTCGTATGTGATATATTAAAATTAGCGATATTCCTTTTCATATTCTATCCGTTTTTATCGATTTTTTTAAGCAGGGTTCTTTTTTTTATTTGTTTTGTTATTTTTTGCTGTGAAACGCTTCAACAAGTCTCCATTACACTTACCAATTAATTTCAATATTTCTGTATGTTTATCTGCTATTAAACTTTTCTACTTGAGTTCTTTAAATTTAATATTAAAGTGTGCAATTCGTTTTTCTTGACGCTTGTTTCTTTGCTTTAGTGTTTGCACCAGTCGTTTATAATGTGCTTTTTGATTACATATTATTTTGCGCAAAAATATCTTTCTAGGTGTATTCCATGTATCCTGTTGTTCTTCGGTACAAACACATGTAAAGCAATGGTTTCTTTTTACCATAATTACATCATTATCTTCACTATTACCTCTTTTCTTACGACGTGTGGGCGTTTGTACTTGTGTTATTTCCGATTTCAACTATAATTGTACATAAAATTTAAAATTTTATTTATTACCATACAAGAAAGTATTCTATGAAATTTTTTCCACATAAATATTAAGAGTAAAATTTATTATTTTATAAACAATCACAAAATATAACATAATATAGACATATCTTCATTGTATTTACATATTTAATATATGTGAATGTAGCTGAAATACTTACTGATAATTCATTTGGTTTTGAAATGTCCATTAATATTTCATCTATAGTTGCATTAGCTTCTATAGCTTCATTATTTTCTTATAAAGTGTTTGTCTGTGAATATAATATTCATTACTATATTAATGCAAGAGTAGCATCCGTTTAACCACGCTGCAGTTAACTACCAGCCACTCACAGCACTTGAACGGTGAAAAGTGTTAGCGAGTGCGTAAATCAAAGAACAAATTTTCTGCTTACTTTAATCGGTTATCTTTATTATGCAAGAAGAAGGTTATGAAACCTACACGTTCAAAAGGTAAAGGAAAAGGTGAGTACAATAAAGAACAAAAATTAATTACAGAAATCAGACAAATAACATAAATGGCCTCACGTGTGTGGTAAATCATTGTGGCTGATTCTTCTCATTAATTACGATATTTCAAAATAAGTAAAAATAAACAGAACTAAAGCAAAAACGAATATGTATGAGCTTATTCAAATGCAAAATAAAATAGAATAATTTAATCTAATTATTCTAACACTCCTCCTCATTTGGATAAACATCTAATCCTAATGCCCGGCGTAGTTTTATGAAACGTTTCTTTGATAGCGGCTTTGTTAATATGTCCGCTATCATTTCCTCCGTAGGGCAATATTTACAGATTACAGTTCCTTTGTCCACGTAGTCCTTGATGAAAAACTTCTTGGTGTCAATGTGCTTAGTTCGAGTTGAAAATTTCTCCTCCTGAATCATACTCAAGCAACTTTAGTTATCTTCGTATATAATGGTCGGTTGCGTGAATGTCATTCCGAAGTCATTCAGAATTCTGCGTATCCATGACAACTCCTGACATCCTTCGCACAGCGCAATAAATTCGGCTTCAGTTGAAGGGAGTGCCACGCACGATTGCCGCTTACTGGTCCAACTAATCGCTCCCAATCCAAACATGATGACGTAGCCTGTGTTCGACCGCCGTGAGTGGCTGTCTCCAGCCCAATTGGCATCAGTATAGGCACGCAACTGTTGCTCATTCATGTCACTCCCAAGTTTTAATTCCGTTCTTGCTGTGCCCTTCAGGTATCTCACAATTCGTTTTATTTCGTTCCAATCCTCTTCAATGGGCATTGTCATCTTTTGCGCCAATATTGATACTGCTGCTGAGATATCGGGACGTGTGTTGACAGATATGTATAAAAGACATCCAATTATCCTTCGATATTCCTCATTCCTAGGTAACAATGGTGATTCGCTGTTTCCATATCCGGTACTCAATGATATATCAGATATTTTTGCCTTGTGTAACTGTAAATCTTTTACAACTTGTGTTATGTATGCTGTCTGATTAATGATATAATAATTCTGATCACTATTTTTTCTGATGTGCATACCGAGATAATTCTTAATCTGTCCGAGATTTTCAATTTTATAAGCTGTTTTAAGCGCGGATTCACATTGCTCTAATAAACTATCTGAGTTACTTGCCAAAATTATATCGACGTATATTAAAACATAGATTACTCCAGTGTTGTTCGCCATTGTGTAAAGACACTGATCATTTTTGCTCTGATTTAATCGGATCCTGGTCATCGTGTCGTGTATTGATTGGTTCCATACTCTCGCTGATTGTTTCAGACCGTATATGCTTTTTTTTGAGTAAACACATCTTGTTCTCGTGCCCTTCCATTGAAAAACCTGGTGGCTGCTTCATATAAATTGTTTCCTCTAATTTACCGTTGAGAAAAGCCGTTTTCACATCCAAATGCAGCACCTTCATATTCCTTTTTACAGCTATTGACAAAAGTATTTTGAATGTAACTGGTCTCACAACCGGTGCGAATACCTGATCATAATCTACCCCAAACTTTTGACTGAAACCTTGAGCTACGAGTCGCGCTTTAAACCTCTTTATCTGCCCGGCTTCATCAGTTTTTAATTTGTATATCCATTTGCAACCGATAGGTTTTCTGTCCTTCGGTAAGCTGACTAGCTCCCAAGCATCGTTATCTAAGAGCGATCGCATCTCCTCCTCCATAGCTGCAACCCATTTTTCTTTCTCGTTACACGTAACTGCCTCTTGATAGTTACTCGGTTCCTTAGTTGCAATTAATGCCATGTTCATCTCTTCTATCAGTCTCTGTGGTGGACAGCCTTTAGTAGAACGTGATGAACGCCTTGGTACCTCTTCGTCTTGCTCATCGTTGTTCTCCACACTACTATAGAATTCGTCTGTGGTGGGGGTTGAATCTTGTACATCTGTTGAAGTTATTGTATCAGTCTCATCGTCATCCACGGTGTTTTTAAAAAAATTTGAATAAAGCAGCCTTGCACCCCGAAACTAACGACGTGAAGTAACTTCTGCTAACATATAAAAACAATCCCCGTTGAACAGAAAATCGAAAAAGATACATTTTTTAGATATGCTATTTCTTGCTATTTTTTCTTTTATATGGCCCATGCCATATACAATTTGTAGTTGAAGAATATATACATATATATCAACGAGCATATATATATATATATACATAAGTATATATATATAACATTATCTAATATACCAATATTGATACGATCGTGGCACATTAAATTTCAGTTTCTGATACAACTTATGATTGACTTCCAAGCCTTGTTTATTTACAATGTTTCGCTACGCAAAGCTTGTAAATAAACAAGCCGCACGAAAGTACACGCTATTATGAGGACTCGATGTTAAATCATTAGTATTAGTTGAACTTTGGCGTTAATTGCGGTCAGTAGTATAATAGATTCTTGTTCTTCTTATTTTTTGATATTAAGTGAAAATGCGTACTGTTGAGAAGAAAATTTTTCACTCACCAACACATGAAGACAATAGAAAAAGAGTTTGCTTACTGTGTCTGTGCTCACATAAAGTGTTAATCCCTATAAAAGGTAAATTGAAAGACAAGATGGAATCAACAGTTAACTTCAAAATTAATGAAACTGCACCAACAATTGTTGTATGTTCTTCATGTTACCGTAAACTTTATCGTAAAGAAAGTGAGAAAAATTTTATTCTGCCAGATTATTCGAAATTCATTTTTCGAAAAACTAGATCAAATAATAATGAAGTTCAGTGCATTTGTTATTTATGTACTTTAATTGGAAGCCGCAAATCAAAAATAAACAAAAAAAGAAAACAAAGTGTTAAAAATGTACATAAAAGATGCAACAGATGTTTTTCAGTAATTGCTAAAGGTGTTTCCCATATTTGCATAAAAAATCAATACAAAAATATGAAGGAAGTTGTCCTCGGTAATCTGTGCGATAAGGAAAAAGATCATGTAGGCGCATCTTTATTAAAAGCAAAAATCAACAATGATAAAGAAAAAGGCAGAAGTCAAAAAAATGTTTTGTTACTTTCTCAAGATAAAGGGGCTCCGTTAAGACTAGCTATTCAACTCAAGGAAAAAAATAAAAATGAAACAAACCCAATTTCAGTCCAAGAAGTTGCAGAATTGCAAAATAATTTCAATTTCAGTTTAAGAAAAACTACAGGAGTTTTATCAAGTCTACGAAAAATGACAGAAAATAGAAAAATATTTCAACCGAATGTACTTCACAAATTAATTGAATGGAATCATGCTCTCGATGATTATTTTTCGGTACAAAATTGTGAATTTATTCATTCAAAAGGAAAGCATGAAAATCCTGTTAATAAATGTGTGGTATACTGTCATGATGTAAAAGGTCTTATAAATTATGTGAAAGTACAAAGGCAATTAACAGATTTTCATCTTAAAATTGGAATGGATGGAGGGGGAGGCTTTTTAAAAATATGCTTATTGATACAATCTTTATCAAATAATATCACAGATAAGAAAAATAATTCGAAGAGCAATAGAATTTTGTGTAATAAAAAAGTGTTCAAAGATTCTGGCGTGAAGAAAATTTTCCTTATAGCTGTAGCTCCAAACACTCAAGAAAATTATGACAACGTTAATCTATTATGGCGGAAAATGGAATTGAGTGAATTGGTTGAAGAACTTGGTGCCACTATTTCAACTGATCTAAAATTGGCTAACTTGATGTGTGGACTCATGGCTCATTCAAGTAAATTTCCATGCACGTGGTGTTTAGCAAATTCAAGTTCCTTGCATACTAAAGGTGTCGATAGGACAACTGAACAAATAATTGAAAATTACAATAAATATGTCGAAGTCGGATCTACTCCAAAACTTGCAAAAAATTATAAAAATTGTGTTCATGTACCAGTTTTTCATGAAGTTTCAAATAAAGACATATTACAGTTGATACCTCCTCCAGAATTACACCTTATGTTAGGATCAGTTAATACCATAGTGAATCATATGTTACAAAATGAACTGTGCAAGGTATATGCTGACCAATGGATTAAGGACTGTGGTGTGCAAAGACAAGTCACACGTAACGGTAGTGCATTTACAAGCAATTTATGCCAAACTTTACTAAATAAAATTGATTTATTAAGATCTCAACGTAGTATAGAGGGTCTAACATATGTACAATTACTCAAGGATTTAAAAGACGTGGTCAGCAAGTGTTTCGGGAATGAACTAAAATTGGGTTATGAAAGAAGCATTGAAAAGTTTCGTAAAAACTTCTTATCCACAGAACTTCCAGTCACGCCTAAGGTCCATGCTATATTTCTTCACGTGTTAGACTTTTGTAAGAACAACAATACCAGCCTAGGGTTTTATAGTGAACAAGCCGTAGAAAGTGTCCATCACGAATTTAACGAATTATGGTCAAATTACAAAATAAATAAAAATCATGAAGAATATGAAACTCATCTTCTGAAAGCAGTTCAGCAATTCAACAGCCGTCATCTATAAATTTATTATTTTATAAAATAATAAATATTATTTCAATGTTCAAGAATAATTCTCATTGCATTTTTCATCGATTGAGAAATTAATTAATGTGATAAATTTGTATGTTTCTAAATCAATTTCTTTATTGTTACTATTTGTTGACTCTGTCTCGTTAAAAATTTGAAGATTTATAATACAATTTTATAAATTGATGATAAAAAATAGATAAAATATTTTCCTTTACGTTATATACATATCTATTAAAAATGAGTGAATTCTATATTTAAGTTACCAATTGAACTGATTCATATTGACACTTTTTCAGCGTTATTTCAGCTACCTCCGAAATAAATGGACTTATCTAAAAAAATGTATCTTTTTCGATTTTCTGTTCAACGGGGATTGTTTTTATATGTTAGCAGAAGTTACTTCACGTCGTTAGTTTCGGGGTGCAAGGCTGCTTTATTCAAATTTTTTTAAAAACACCGTGCATCTTCTCTATTACCAAGGTCATTGGTCATTTCTGGTACTTGTATTGGCTTCTCTGATATCATGTTTGGTTTCTTTTCGACAAACTGCACATCTCTAGAGACAATTACTCTGTCCCGTTCAGCAATGTAACATTTGTAAGCTTTTGATGCTGCATCGTATCCGACAAAGATTCCATGAACAGCCTTCGGATCTAATTTCTGTCTTCTTTCATCCGGAACGCGAACGTAACATCGCTCTCTGAACTGTTTTAGGTACGTGTACGTTGGTTGCTTGCAATACCAGTACTCGAATGGTGTTTTTGATATATTTTTTTACAACAAGCGATTTTGCAGGTAGTTTGCTGTCATAATTGCTTCTCCCCAAAAACGCTTCTGCAAGTCAGCTTCAAAAAGCATGCAACGTGCCATCTCAACTAGTGTACGGTTCTTACGCTCTGCAACACCATTTTGTTGTGGAGAATATGGCGTTGTCCTTTGATATTTAATGCCTTCAGCTCTTAGATAATTCTCAAAATCCTTACTCATATATTCACCACCTCGATCGGATCTTATCATTCTTATTTTGCGACCAAACTGATTTTGTGTCAATTTAATGAACTTCTTAAATTTATCAAATACTTCAGATTTCTCTCTTAGTAAATAAATGACTGTATATCGTGAACAATCATCTACAAAGGTCAATACGTACCTTTTTCCGGACGGTGTGGTAGTTGGCATGGGTCCGCAAACATCTGAATGTATCAGGTCTAATACGTTTTTGGCACGGCTATTAGTTTCTTTCGGGAATTTTATTCTGGTCATTTTCCCTTTCATGCAAATTGCGCATACTGACTTTTCTTTGCAACTCTCCCTACACTCAGTAACCTCTATACCATTTACCAAGCCGCTATTAGGTAATTTCTTCACAATTTCGATATCTCTGTGTCCAAGGATTTTGTGCCATTCGTGTGCGCACTTACGTTGTTTGGTCTGTGCAGTATTTATTGATTGCAATTGTCGAAGTCTGTACAAACTTCCATGCAAATCTGCTACAGCGTATTGCTTCATGCCGTCGCCACTTCGTATTTCACATTTATCGCCAACGAAATTGATCTTAAAACCCTTTTCAGTCAATTTTCGAACCGAAAGTAAGCTACCTCCAACCTGCGGTGCATACAGTACATCGTCTATTCTTACTTTGATCGTATCGTTATTCTCATTCTTTAAATTCATAATGACAGTCCCCTTTCCAATTGCCAGCAAGGTTTGTCCGTTCGCCACACCGACCTTCTCGCGATGCTTATTGTCAAGATTTAGAAATGCCTCCTTTTTGCTTGTGATGTGACAAGTGGCTCCAGAATCCACAATCCAATCGTCCAAATCACCTATTGCGAACAGCATCTCTCCATCGTTAACCTCACTTTCGACTACATTGGCCTTGTGCGTATTACCCTTTTGACTTTTCAGCAGCTATTTGTATTCATCACAATTTCGTCGAATATGTTCGTCCTTATTATAATGAAAACACGTAAACCTTTTTTTACCGCCTTTATAATCAGTGCCTCCAGTGCTACCGTTCGATTTCATCGTATTAACTTTGAGTGCTGATGCTTCATTATCGTCATCTCGATATTTTCTGCGTTTATACTCTGAGATAATTAATTTTTGCTCGCACGTACGCACTTGTTAATTGCTCCTCGTCCTTCTCTTCTAATGTAGTGACTAATGCGTCATAGCTGCTGGGAAGCGTAGCTAACAACGTGCCGCACATAAAAAATTCTGACTTTATTTCAGTACCAAAAGCAAGCAATTTTTGAAATAACTCATGCATTTTACTCACGTCGGCTTCTGCATCACCACCTTCACTTAACCTTTCTTGCATGATCAATCGTAACAAATGTATCCGATTACCTGTCGAATTCTTCTCGTATATTTCCTTTAACGTATCCCACGACTTCTTAGCTGTTTCAAGATCTCTGATATGTTGTATCTGGTTATCTTCCACACATAGCGCAATCGTTGTTAATGCTTTCTCGTTTGCATCTTCCCACTCAGCCGTTAATGGATCGGGTGTAGTATTGACAATTGCGATTGTCCATACCTTTTCTCTGCGCAGATACATTTCCATCTTAAATTTCCAGTGGAAATAATTATCACCATTGAGCTTTGTCATCGAGGGTCTCGAGTCGATCATATCGTGCATCGACATTGCGTAGCAGCACACAATACAAGAGATACAGAGAAACAATTTTCACTTGATGTCCTCTAAGAATTATGTTCGTGTTCCTGGGCCCATAACCTGTTAGCGAGCGCGTAAATCAAAGAACAAATTTTCTGCTTACTTTAATCGGTTATCTTTATTATGCAAGAAGAAGGTTATGAAACCTACACGTTCAAAAGGTAAAGGAAAAGGTGAGTACAATAAAGAACAAAAATTAAGTACAGAAATCAGACAAATAACATAGATGGCCTCACGTGTGTGGTAAATCATTGTGGCTGATTCTCATTAATTGCGATATTTCAAAATAAGTAATAATAAACAGAACTAAAGCAAAAACGAATATGTATGAGCTTATTCAAATGCAAAATAAAATAGAATAATTTAATCTAATTATTCTAACAGAAAGTTCCTACAGGCATCGGTCACTATGAGTGGTGATCAATTGCAACGTGGTCAAACGGGATGTTCAAGAAAAGTACTCACAGTCAAATCATTTTCTACTAATTTTATAGTTGAATTTGTAACTAATGTAACTGTATCACCTTCTGAGATAATTGGCTATAAATATAAAATTGATTTTAATGTACTTATCCATACAACCTATCACAAATGTTGTATAATCTAATTATATTTTTCGTAATAATATTACTTGTCAAATAGATACAATAATAACATATTTTTAAACAGAATAATAAAGTATTTTTTAATAGAATATTAATGCATATATCATTGCATAAATAAGATTAACATATAAGATTCTTCTATAGAAAAATCTGTTATTCGAAATATAATAATTAGAAATCAGAATAGCATTAATATGCATTTAGATTAATTAAAATCTAGGACTTCAAATAATGAAATCTAAGTAAAATTATATTTACAATTGGAACGACGTTTTCTTTTAATCTTGTTCGTAACCGGGAGCTATGATCAAAATCACTTTCTAAAAAGTACAATGAACATAAATATAAAGACTTGGGTAGTGATTCTGCATGAAGACCCATAGCTTTAATCCATGTTAGTTTTTTTGTTTCATCTTTTGGAAATCTAGTGAAATAAAATTGACTTATTTTATATAATATAAATTTAATTCAGAGAAAGTAATAAATAGCGTACATTTAAAAAATGTCATGGCATGTAAATATATAGAATAAAATTATATAACATGTGTGGAATTATTTTTATATTGTATTTAAAACAAAAAAATTTATTCAAACAGTAAAACTTTTATATTGGATCTTTATTTACTCAAAATAAAAAATGTTATTGTATTGGTTACATTATAAATACAATACTTACCGATGAAATGTTATTTTGACATTTTGTTCTTTATTGATTTGGTCTTTAGTTTTTCTATAGCTTTTATTTTTACAGCCGATTGCAACACAAAGTGGCATTTTCGTTATTTTTCTTTAGAAAAATATAAAAATTGGTGGTAATTATAGAGAAAATACCCCCACCATCTCCTTCGATAAAATTAGGCTCATTCAACGCGTTTTTCCATAAAACGAAAGAATCTGGCAGAAATAAGTATCGCTCTGCCCCGCGAACCGAGATATTAAGCGAGATATTAAAGTTGATGACTATTCAGGTTAGGAAATCTGTCACAGTCCTACAATCGCCATGTCTTCTACATGCATTTCGATCTTTACCGTTAGAAAGCAGCATCAGTGTCGCCAAACAATATGGCGTCCCCCTCCTCCCCTAAAGTCTTCACTCCCCGCGCCCTAAGTCTCCGTCCAGATATTTATACGTCCATGCGTAGAATAGTAAACACGTAAGTGAGGTTACCTAAACGGTAAACGTGTTTACCGTAAGTGGGTTAGATAGAGCAAAAAAATCTGCTTTATTACACAAATTCTCTGCTGTATTTCCGCTGTAAGAATACAAATTATTTTCTATATAATTATTTTCTTTTTCCAGCATTTGGTTAGGTTACTTATTTACCGAGACACTACAGTGTCTCCAGATCTGTTATTTATTTGTTTGGTAGATACCATAATTTGTATTCTCTATTCCTTACATAATTATAAAAAATTGATTCTTTGTACTTTGTTGATAGGAAAAGTCTGAAAAAAAAAGGTATGGATTTAAAACTCTTGCCATTTCTTTTGAGGATTTTCCCTTCAATAGATCTCAAGATAAAATACAGCAAAGAATCAATTCTTTTATAATAAAAAAGATAAAACTTATTTGATACAGTTACTCAAATCATAAAATTACTTGGTTTTAGTATTGAAATCTTCAAAACTTTAAATAATTGTCTAATAATAAAATACATTAGCATGGAAAGTGACTGATATATTATTGAAGGTGCCAGTTCAAAGTGAACATTAATAAAATGTATATCCTTTTGTTGTATATAATAATGATTTAACAACACATGCACACTAGTAGTTTATATTGTTTATAATAGTAATGTTAAATCATTACGTATATATGCAACAAAAGAATATACACTTTATGTATGTTTACTTTGAACTGGCACTTTCAATAATATATGAGTCATTTTTCATGGGAATATGTATGGAAGAACACCGTTCGGATATCATTACCAAGAAAGAGAAATCATAATAAATTTCTTAATACTAAACATTAGAAAGAAGCATAAATGATGTAAAAGGAGACTATTCATTCATTTTTATGTACATTTATAATAAAGTTAATTATACATAGTGTGTTTTACCTATGATATGACTTCAGGTTCGTTATTGTATGTTTCTTTCTAATGTTCAGTATTAACAACTTTATTATGATTTCTCTTTCTTGGTGATAGTATCCGAAAGGTGCTTTTCCAGTATGTTTACATTGATGTTCTCTAAATATACATTTTATTATTAAAGATAATGCAATAGAAGTGAACATGTATGAAAATAGTTTAAATAAAAGCCTTTAATCTTTAACACATGTACACGAGTTGTTTATAATAGTAAGTTTATAAAGAATTTATTGGCTCGTAACTCTGTTTCCCTCCATTAGTTTTATATTTATTGAGCCTTATTACGATCTACATTATAATGGCAATGTTAAATCATTATTACGTATATAAGCAACAAAAGAATATATACTTTATGTATGTTTACTTTGAACTGGCACCTTCAATAATATATGAGTCATTTTTCATGGTAATATGTACCATTTCATTATCTTTCAATAAATTTTTTTTGTCTCACCCCATAAAATGGTTCCATTTTATGAAAAAATAATTTCTGTAAAATTTTAGATTAATTGGATTACGGGAAAGGGTGCCGAAAGGCATCTAAAATCTTAAAATAGAATATAATAGTATATCATACATTTACATTAATATTAATTATAAATATATAAATAATATTTATAATTAATATTTATTCAATGTTTTTAATCTATTATCCAAATAATTGGGCATACACAAAATATTGTAATATTTACAATATTTATTCCAATTAGGTCGCCTCTCATAATATGTATTATTATAAATAATAATAAGAAGAAAGGAAGTAAAGCCATTAACGGTCAAAGCTAGATTACAATGCTTATTATAATGTGTGAATTTATATACCGCGTATGTAGTTCATTCAATCGCGTGTCGAAAATATTTTCAGACTTACAACGCAACCCTAAACGTACCGTAGTAATATCACTTTAGTTAAATTGAAAAGCAATCTAACAATTTTAGATGCTTATACCACCTTATTGAATCTTAATAATATGTTGAAAGACATATATTAAAATTTTAACGATATTAAAGCAATGATAAATCTATCTGTGAAAAATAAGATTGCGAAGAAAATCACAAGTTGACGTTTCGTCCCGACTTCCACTACTGGACTCAATAGTAAGGTAATGTAGTGGGAGCCTACCTTAGACGCCTGTGTAAGTTGTTAATCGAGATTTTATATAAACAGATATACGCGTACTTCAGCACTTACGAGAAACTTTGCGAATATCCATAGACCTCTGATGGCGAGTCGACGTAATAATGTTCTTCACAATCATTTATCTAAAGTAGTAATAACGTCTATTTTCAGGCGACGTGTATTTAAACAAATAAACATAAGAATCTTTTTACTACCGTACAATTGATAAACAATAAGAAGAAAGGAAGCAACGAAGCAATGCCGTTAACGGTCAAAGCTAGATCATAATGCTTATTATAATGTGTGAATTTATATACTGCTTATGTACTTCACTCAATCGCGTGCCGAAAATTTTTTCAGACTTAGCGGCATATAAAACCGATATCCGGTTTTAATTTCCGGATTTGCAATTCTTATCATAAGACCGAAGTTTATGCGAGGTGGAATAACCACAGATTCTCTTTCTTTAAATGAGAACAAGTGATTATTCCAGCAGATATTTTTGCATTTGTAATTGATACTAGCGTCGTGCTCAGTAAAGAAGGAAGATTCCAGAATTCCTTGCGGAATGATGGGAAAACTGTCTGGAACGACGTGAAAAATCATGAGAACTTGATAAAGATGAGTTTTGATAGACCCTAGCGTGCTAACGGCATCTTTAGTAATGCCGGTTAGCTGAAAAATTTCATCGCTATTGATGATTACTGAGTCATTGAGGCATCCTCTCTTTATTATTACTTAGCTGTGCCCCTGTGTCGAGCATGAAAGCTACGGAGCTTCTAAAATCAAAGGATACGAGCTCGATGACGGGTATGTTTCCGTCGTCTCGACGGAGGGTGTGGACGGACCGAAAGTCGTGTCTACCAGATGGGCGGAACGAAAACTCGCCGGACCCCGGAGCGTCCCGGCGGCCGAGGCCTCTGGGCGGTTTCCCGACGGCGGCACGGAAGCAGGTTGATTGTTACTATCAGATCTGTTCGCGCTAAATCGGTTCTGATTGTGTTGTCGCTTTCGACATTCATTTATTAAGTGATCGGTTTTCTTACAGTAGTTACGGATTCTTACCCCGACTAGGCTAGAGCCGACAGTCGGACCGGAGGGACTGTTTACCGGGGAGAGATTCTGAGACGGATTAGGACGAACGGGAGCCGCCATGTGTGGCATGCCCGCGCTTGATTATTACGTGAGTTGGCGGACCCACGGTATCGCGAATCTTCCCTCTCGAGTCTTTTATGAATTGCTATAACTTTAGAACAAGCGTCTGCGAAGTTGCGATAGCCTTCTGCTCGGAGCTCGACGCGATACTCGCGAGGGAGTCCCTCGAAAAAGGATTCGAGAGTGAAAGAGTCGATCGAAGATATTTCAAGCTCGGTGCAAGGTCGATCGAAAATGGCTTGATCGCCTTCTATAATTGCAGTGCGGAGGTCCTTAAGGGGGGAACCTCATGTAAAATGAAATTTTTTAGCCATTTTATTTTTTTGCTTAAATTGATAGGAAATTTGTCGAATTGGGCGGAGCACTCAAATAGTCGAGCGCTCGTCGGACAATCGGCCTTTCGGTTCCTTTGTAATAAAGTTTGACCTAAACGCCGTATTGAACAGCAGGAGCGCCGCTCTCTTGATGCCACCAAAGAGGCTCGTACTTTTCGACAACAGCAAAAAACGGCTCAATTAGAACAGTTTGAAGAAGAGGAGGGTCTACTCTATGGCCCTGGAATCGCAGATTAGCAAAAAACTGCGGTAAGTTAGAACGAATTACGAATTTTTTCACGATTTTTCTATTACTCAAACTTTAAACGCGTTTTTCTCGAAACGCAAAATTTCGCACGTCGTGCAACGTAGCTCAAAAACTAATCATTCGATCTTTATGAAATTTGGTATAGAAATTCTACAGATATTTGGCCTCAGCATGACGAGCTCCGATTTTTATTTTTTTTATTTAAAACATTGTTATTAACAATTGTTTATAAAAGAAAATCCTTTTTTTTTTCAAAACTTCGCCATTTTTGCAAATTTGCAAATTTTAATAAAAGGGGACCGTCATGCTGAGCGTTTTTGCATAAACTAAAGAACCCATTTTGTATTTTTTGTTTCAGATCATTTTTGTGACCTGTATGCTGCACGGCGCATTTTCAAGACGCTGTTTTCAAGCCGCCATTGCACCGTTTTATTCTTAACGATTAGTCTTAAAAAAATATTTTCTTTCAATATTATAACGTAAATAAATTGTGCCTTAAATTGCAAATTAATCTACGCATTACATTTTTCAAAAAAAATTCCTGAAAAACAGGCTATTTACATGAGGTTCCCCCCTTAATGCGACCTATGTAGTCGAGGACGTGCTCCGAGGGCTTCTTATACGCGTTGCTCAACTGCCCCCGGTAGTAATTCGAGTTTCTCCCAGGACCAAATATCCTTTTGAGAGTGTCTAGAAACTTATCGACTGAGAGGTGGGTTTCATCTTCCACCGCAAGGTATGCATGATGCAATAATTTGTTGCGCAACATGCGAACCAGCTGGGTTTTGTCGACAGACGGAATTGATTCTTTCGCCCTCTTGCAGGCTCGAGTAAATTGCCAGACAGGGATATTATACCCGTCATACTTAGACACTAAATCTAGGGCGTCGCGTATGTGCGACTTGAGGTAAGACATGTTAGAAGGGAAAAGCCGGGCCTCCGACATAGAATTGAAACGAACGCTAGGCGTTTGCAAAGCGCTTAGTAAATTTGAAGACGCGGGGGCGTCCCCCGAATTGGCGGCGGAAGACGCAGAGACGGATGCGCCCGGGTTATTACAGGGAGCCGACGAGTAACCGAAGCATCCCTTCAAGCGCATCTGTACGCTGTCGCAACTCCTTTTCTCGTTCTTTCGCCTCCGCGATCTCCTTCGCGAAACTTAACTGGGGCGCGTCCTCTCTCGATGGCGGAGAGGCATCGTCATAGCTGTCACCGTCGTTATCCATTTTTATTTAATAATTGTTAACTTTTGATTCGCAAGACTAATGAAAAGGGGATAGTCAGTTATTGACTGTATAACGCGATGCCTTCGCTTACGAAAGCATGTAAGGAAAAGAAAACAATAAAAGTATTATAGAATTTTTATTGAGTATATACACGGCTTAGCCATTGATGCCAGTATGATCCCACCTTATTGGCAGGGAAAAGAAAAAGAAAGGGGGAACGAATGTATTATCAAAATCGTATGCGAGCTAATAATTAACGCAGACATTAAATGTACCGCTTATGGCACCGATTGTCACCCACTCAGCGGTATTCCGCATTACGAGATCCCGCAAAAAGGGGAGAGACAGAAAGAAAAATGAAAATTTGTTCTAAATTTACGCGTGATCTATTCGTCGAGTAAGCGCGGATTATTTCCGTGATGTCAGTAATCTCGCGGCATCCTATCGATATCCAGCGAATTATCCTACCGCTGTCACCAGTTGTTACGTCCGGGATTTAATTCGGTCGCGGTTCGTGACGCTCCGGATCGGTCGTAATGATTACGCGAGGAAGGCCTCAAGAGGGTTGTGATAAGAAGGAGGATTATGGGGAAGGGATAGGAGTTATCAGAGCGTGAAGAGCGATAGTGGGCCTAGCGGAAGCATCAATCGTCTCTCGCCTCGATGTATGATCTTCACGGGGCAGGCTGCCATATGCAGAAGAGAGGCGCCATTTATCAAGATTAATTGCGTATTGAATAATATATATATATGTACACATTTACAAACCGGGCAACTCGCCCGTTAAGAGAAGGAAGGAATACTTGGAGCATAATCAACTATTTACAATTTATTTACAATATTTACAATTTCGAACCTTTAGTTATTTGCTAGAAGAGCGAGAGGGAGCTTGGCCCTCGAGATGACGCAGAATTCAAGAGAAGAAATTGTTGACTACAGAAAATAAGTTTAGTCAATAATCGAGTTCGATACTAGCGACGTTGCCCTGAAGGGGCTACTTGTTCCCTCAGATCCTATCGAGTTTCATCATTTTAGAGAAACTGAGAGGGTAAGAGAGAGGAAGGAATAGGTTGAAGGAGAGGAAGAGAGGAGAGGAGAAAGAGAGGAAAAAAACGTTGGCCTTACGCGGGTGACTTCTGGGCGACGAACCTGTACAGTGAAAGGCTTTCTAAGGCCTGGATATCGTTGTTATTCTCGCGAGGGCTGGGACAAACTCAGAGCCTTTCGCGACCAGCAATTTTATATGTCGCCTGTTCTTAGGTACGACCTCCACAGTCGAAATGCGCGGAGCCACCCTGACTGGGGGCACAAATGGAGGCGCTGGCCTCTGTATAGCGGCCGGGGCCTGCTGGGCCACCGGCATCGGACGCGTAGGACTTCGAACAGGCGCAGTCGGATCCGCGTCAGGAGGCCGATGCCGCTTTGAGACCGCAGGAGCGGCTGAGACTGAAGATCGTAGAGGCGGGGGAAGAGCGACTGCTACCGGACCGGCAGTCGAATTCAGGGAGTCCGTTGGACCCGCCACTCGCGGAAATATCGAGTCATTGAATTCCCCGAACCCGGTGAGCCGCCACCAGGGCTTCTTCTGCTGGGCTTCCCGCCCCGCCCTACACCCTCTTCGGGTACGGGGCATAACCTACAATGAATTCAATTTCATTAATAAATTCTCAGTTATGTTACGATTCTGACAAACATAGTCATGTGTCATTACTATCACTATACCAATCATTTCGTATACTTTTCTCTATACATTTCCGTTATTATATATTACTTTAATCATTTACTTATTATTCTTTTAAATTAGTTGTTTTAAAATAAAAGTGCAAATAAGGTATCACGAGATCATATTATTCTTACCTTCGTATTTCACGGGTTTTAATTATCCAATTTATTTTAATGTTTCAGTTGTGACACTTCTACTTTCAACACTTTTGATATGATTTATTTGTATTACTATATGTATTTATATTACATTAGTATTTATATATGCTTTGTATTTATAAATTGCCTCGACCACTGTCAAAGTGAAACTGAAGGCACTAAATGTGCGTCTACCTGCGGAACTCGACCATGCGTCAGCGAGACCCTAAACAAACATCTGTTCATTCTCTATCTCTTTCTACATTGAAATACCTTCTCGAAACTTCCTTTTCGTTGTATTATATGTTTCAAATACGTTTATATAGTGTTTCACAATTGATTTTGAACCTAAAATCGTACATAGACTAAGTTTTCTTTTGTTCAATTAAAATTATAACATATAATGTAAATAATTTATTGAAAAAATTAAAAAACGGCAATTTTTAACCTATAAAGGTTTTAGTATATGTAATTTGTGAAATTTAAAAAAAAAACAAAAGAATCCGAGGTGCTTGAACCGGTTCCGAGATAAAAACCTAATTTGACTCCACTAATTGTTAATAATGGTAAGTCTTACATTGTTACCAAAGAAACATAAAAAACATAAGAAACATGAGAAACATTAAATGCTATTACATATTGTATATTTTATTTTATTAATTAATTATATGTACTTAAAGTAATAAATTAATTTTAAGAATAAGATATTTCAATGACACATGTGTATATACGTATATATCTTTGCAATCCTACGATACAAATAAATACCTTTGACTAGTTTTTTTGGATTCTCCATATAGGGAACACCTTATATACCGAGTTTCACGCAAATCCGTTACAATTTCGCGATTATAGCCGCCATATTGAATCCACCATTTCGAATTTTTTGCTTTTGATATTAGATTCGATATCAGCGACCCAAAGAACCTCTAAATACCGAGTTTCACCCAAATTCATCAACATATTGACTTTTGGCCAGCATTTTCGGATTTTGAACCACTGTGCGGTGATCCATTATTGCTCACTCTATGAACAGTTTATTAAACACGGCTTACATTAAGACAAGGCAAGAGAAAGAGGCACGCGAGAAGCTAATTAGTCTGTTAAGATCCGATTTCGGAAGAATATTTAAAGTAAAAGAAAAATAGATTATACGCTCGGTACGCGCTCGGACACGCCGAATTACACTGCGTTACGCGCTGTACAGAACCGAAGGAGAAACAAAATATACAAAAGAAAGGGGCGAGATACGCACTACTTTTATTTAAACAAACAATCTTGCTTCACTTACGTTCGCGTTTTGCACGAGGGCGAAATCTAAATAGCCGCTAATCGACAATCAAATTTACACCGCACGAATACGCGCTGATAATTATGAGATACACCGAAATTAATATCAGAGAACCAACTTATTCGCACGCGAAAGAACCTGATAGACAGATAGAGCTATAGACGATTGAACAATAATGAACAGGAGCGTTTGATTTCGCTCGCTTATATAGGCCCAGCTTGGTGGCCGCGGTGTGTAGAAATGCCGAATTTCCCCGAAAAATGGGTAATAAATCATTTTCGCAATTATTTAATATCTCATTAATTAACGACCGCATCGCCCTGATATTTAGTGCAACCCTTGTATTTATAGAAGACATCGTATCGGGCCGTTTTCCCGCTAGTAAGCGCGGAGGCGCTACGATAAGGCCGCATACCAAGTTTTAGTTTTTCATAACGATTTTTCGCCCTATCTGTCACTTCGGATTAGCGAGTGTCGCGTGATGCGTAGTACTCTCGTATACTCGCTATGCCCGTAAATCGCATAAGGATTCAGAGAAGAAAAGAACGATTTAAACGGGGTAGCACAATATAGTTGAGTGTAAGGCGCGTTAACTAATACTATCTTGCCTCCAGGCGCATTGGAGCATTTGATCAAATCGGGAAATTCATACATTAATTAGCCGGCGAGTGCCGCCCGGGGCTGCGTTCGAAAACGTCCCCTGCCGGCGCAAGTGAGGTGACTTAGGGATGTGTTGGTGGGGGTAATCGGGAACTTAGGGAACTGTAGGTTTTCGAACGACTACCAAAATATCAAAGGTACAAATTCGAAATGGATAGTGCTGAGTTACTTCGAAAACGTTTAATTTCTGTAGCTATAAATACTAGCGACGAGTTCTTAAAGTCTAATTGAAATATAATGAATGATAGCGGGATAGACGAGGAAATAGATATTATTTTTCAAAATATCAGCATAGATTGCGTGGGCCACGAAAGAAGCTATTGCGTATTATAGATTGCGTAGACAGAACCGTTCCAGGCCTTAATAGCAAAGCAATTTCGTGAACATTTTCGCATGATTCCTGACACGTATGAGATTTTAGAAGCAAAATTAAGTTTGTTTAACTGTGATTGACTCTTAAAATGTGATGAAAAGAAAATTACTACATTTTAAAAAAATGAGAACGCTTTAAACATTCATTTATCAGTGGAAGCAAAGTCAATCTTTGAAACTAGTGTCATTAAAAATAAAATCAGGAAATGAAAGGACGTTACTTGTAATGCGTTACTTTGTTATAATAATGATTTAGCAATGATGTTGTGAATTTCTTATAATAGTAACGGTAACACCGTAAGGTTGGAAAAGTCATTGATCACACAGGTCAACAAAATTTGACTTTGCGAAATCATCAGAGATGCGGGTATATTTTTCTGACGTATTTTTGTGTGCTGAATCCAAATCCGTTCATAGAATTTTCCCATCACCCTCCATTTTCGAGATATCCGCCATTTTGTATTTTTTTCAAATTCGTTTCTTTCAGAATTTTTTGCACTCCAACGGAACATGATAATTAATCGTACGACCTCTCATTTTACGCATAATTGCTTCCAGAATACGTGTGAATTTTTCCAGATCCAAAAAATTACTGATGTTTAGTGTTATCAGTGAAAAACTTCAAAAATTTCACTAAAAATGACGAAAATTCAGCCATTTTTAGAAGAAAACATGCATCTAATTTGAAAAAAAAAATTTTTTGAATATTGTAACTGCTCATGGTCTTATAGTAGGCTAATCACACGTTAATTTCCGGGCTTGTGCGTCTATTTAACTTTATTGTATGTGAAGATATGTATTTTTAACCGATAATGTCGAAAAATGGTAAATTTAGTGCATGGGTGCTGGATGCACTGGCACGTAATACCAGAAAAATTGACATCAATTTCACATTTTGCAATATTTTTCAGGGTGTTTAACATACATATTTCATTCCGAATATCAAAAATGGTGGATGAACTTGCAAAATTTGTTTACAAAAAACGATATATTCATTATTCTGCACCTAATTCGAAGTAGTATAAAGTGTTAAAAAGTATATGTATTTTGTCTCCC
>NW_017280405.1:0-232 GCF_001594065.2 Cyphomyrmex costatus | reverse complement strand
CCGACTGCCAAGAACGCTTGGCGGAGGCGAAGAACACTTCACCCCCTTTTCTCGCCGGTGCGTTAAGTCTAGGATACTGGCGTACGGCTGTCAAGAACGCTTGACGGAAGCAAAGAACGCTTTACCCCCTTTTCGCGTCGTACGGCCAGCGGATCAGGAAATTTGGTGATCACCCAGTAAGCAAGGAACATTACATTAACATTTTGAAACATTGATTTTATATGAATTTTAT
>NW_017280404.1:168659-275722 GCF_001594065.2 Cyphomyrmex costatus | reverse complement strand
GATCCAAAATGGCGGACGGAAAGTGTTGCGAAATACATAAAAATTTAAAAATTTCAGCGAAATAAGGTAAATGGGGGTTACCGCGAACGTTGATGGTCGTTCAAAATAAAAAGAATCGCGCGCGTAGCGCTCTGTGAAGTTGGTACCCCTAAATGCGAATATTGGTAATATCATTATTGCATTCGTTTGTCCACTGTTTGTCCACGTTTGTCCACCCGTTATTTTCTTTGGTCCACCCCGCAAAAAAAGGTTATACATAAAAAAAAATTGTAACATCCCCAAGTGATAATTTTTCATAATTATGTACAGGTATCGTTTGTCCACAACGCGCACGTGATTGTCCATCCATTATTTTCATTTGTCCACCCTATTTTTATTATATTTTTCGTAATAATGTAAAATAATCACTTGGGGGTGTTACAATTTTTTTTTATGCATAACTTTTTTTTGGAGGGTGGACAAATGAAAATAACGGGTGGACAAACATGGACAAACAGTGGACAAACGAATGCAATAATGATTTTACCAATATTCGCATTTAACGTGCCAACTTCACAAAGCAGCTCTGTAAAGTTGGAATCTGTAAATGTGAATATTGGTAATATCATTATTACATTCGTTTGTCCACTGTTTGTCCACGTTTGTCCATCCGTTATTTTCATTGGTCCACCCTCCAAAAAAAAGTGCTGCACAAAAAAAAATTGTAACACCCCCAAGTGATTATTTTACACTATTACGAAAAATATAATAAACATAGGGTGGACAAACGAAAATAATGGGTGGACAAACGTGGATAAACAGTGGACAAACGAATGCAATAATGATTTTATCAAAATTCACATTTAGGGATGCTGACTTCTCAAAGCTGCTCTGAGAACTCGGCACACCTAAATGCGAATTTTGGTAAAATCATTATTGCATTTGTTTGTCCACTGTTTGTCCACCCGTTATTTTCATTTGTCCACCCTCCAAAAAAAAGTTATACACAAAAAAAATTGTAGTACCCCCAAGTGATTACTTTTCATTATTATGAAAAATATATTAATAATAGGGTGAACAAACGAAAATAATGGGTGGACAAACGAATGCAATAATGATTTTATCAAAATTCACATTTAGGGATGCTGACTTCTCAGAGCAGCTTTGAGAAGTCGGCACACCTAAATGCGAATTTTGGTAAAATCATTATTGCAGTCGTTTGTCCACTGTTTGTCCACGTTTGTCCACCCGTTATTTTCATTTGTCCACCCTCCAAAAAAAAGTTATACACAAAAAAAGATTGTAACATCCCCCAAGTGATTCTTTTTGGAGTTCGTATCGATTGCTTGAGAATTTATTTTACTAAATTAATGATTTTTTCGAAAAAATACGAATGAAAAATATCAAAAAAAACGAAGAACAACTGAATAAGATTAAAAGAAGACGAAAATCATCATCTTCATGACTATTTCAAGAAGCGGGGAAAAATAAAAAAATAAAAGAAATACGAAAATCAATAATTTAAAATGAAAACAGTTAATTAAAACTAACGGAAAAAAAGGAAAAAACAAATAATAATCTCATAAATTAGACAAATCCGAAAAAAATTTTAAGGATGTGTAAATGCTTAAATTTTTAAAAAAATTAAGTAAAGACAGAACCTACGTTGTAATTTTAGGGGAATTAACAAACCAGTTTGGTCTTTTCCAGATTTATTTGTGTATCCCCAATAATTTTGAATCGCGCGCATAGCGCGCGCAGAAAAAGGCTAGTAGTATAAAAAATAATCGACTTTTCCTCGATTAAAGTATTGTGGCTACGTCAAATACTTTCAAAATTAAAACAATTAAAAAAAAGTGTGTATCCCTTTTAGCTTAAAAAAGGATACATGCATGCTCAATTAATTGTAATCAGTAAGTCCTTTTACATTTGCAAAATCATAATTTGAAATTAAAATATTAAATATTTAATATTAAAAATGATTAAAGCTCGTCTTATAATTTTGTTCAGGAAAAGATCTACTTTGATAAGAAATTCCATGTTAGTAAAATTATTGTTGCGCGTATGCGCACATAAATTTTATTGTACAACGTCATCTATATGATATTCCTAATTTGCACATAGTCCGAATATTAAACTTAATTGTTTATAATTAAATGGATAAACATCAATGTTTTATTAAAAGTATTTTAATGTATGCAGGAATCGAAGCAAAAAGAGTATAAAAGAGGGATGTTTTATCATCAGCATCCACCAGAACTAAAATCTTATTTCATTATGGGTACTAAAGCTTTAGCAGATGAGATCGCAAATTGGCCAGAAGCGAAAAAGTAAGATTAGCATGATACATAAATAGTAGTATTTATTATTTTATTGTCTATTTAATGTTATATTAAGTAGGCAATATAACGTTTTATATGACACAAGATGATGAGATTTTAATATAAAAAGATCGAACATGTTAATCGTAAGCAAAAAATGGCAAATGCACCGTTTAGAGCATAATATTTCTCAACAAAATTAGAGAGGGTTCAAGAGTATAAATCTGACAATATAAATTATGCTCATATGAGCCAACACGAGGTGTTCAAGTAAAATAAAAATCGATCTATATTTATTAAAATCTATATATAATATTTATGTAAGTATTACATAATTTCACACCATTTTATGTTTATGTGAATTTTATTGGTAGATATTCGGAAAAAATTGCTAAACTCTCAGATCACATATACCAAATAGCAGAAGATGCTATCAAGGTCTCTGAAGATGAATTGAACGTTATTAATCACGGTGACTGTCACCTGAACAATATGTTGTTCAAATACGATGATAATGGCAAACCTATTGATCATATTTTTGTAAGTATCATCACATTATTTAACAGTTATAAAAAATTATATGCATTCCCCCTAAATAAAAATACTCCATTTATTATAATGGCGGTTTTATATTGTAATTTACAAGCATACTTCACAAATTAAATTCTGATTTTTATGAAATTTTGTTGAACATATAGTTCAGTTCCAATTACCTACATCTCTGAATTTTTATTATAGTTGAGTGCAATGATAAAAGAATAAGAAGAATTTTTCCATAAGAATAAACAAAAAATAGATATTATTCGGAGAGACACACTATATGGTATATTATAATGCATTCCAATTATTTACAATTTAGTTATCAAGACAAGCAAAGGTGGTAATAAAAGGAGACATTGTAAAATACAGTCTATAAATAATGCAATAAATTCATCTGTTTAATCGCATTCTGCTACTGCATCCGCTATCCATTTTTTCGTATATTATTTGCGTAAATTACTAACTTTGTTACTGCAACTTCCTAAACATAACATTTCTAAACATCTTATTTCCATAAATAGATTTTATTTTCAATCTATTTGTAGAGAACTCAAAAAATTGATTTCTTAAAAAAATTTATTTTTTTTTAATTACAGGTAGACTTTCAAATGTGCGTCTACACAACACCGGCACTCGATCTTCTTTATTTTCTCAATACAAGTCCTTCCTTGGATGTCATAGAAAACAAGAGAAATACTTTATTAAACGAATATCTCGACACCTTGTCGGCTACTATGAAGCAACTGAATTACAAGACGGAGCTACCCACCATGGAAGAATTGAAAGCTATCCTAAAGCGAAGGGCTAGCTATGGAATGGTAATATCTTTCACGATTTTACCACTCATGCTATGTAGTAAGAGTGAGTCAAAAGATTTGGATGAGATTATGGGCACGGGTACTTTTATAAGTCCAGGTCTACAGAGTGAGAGTTATAAAAAATTAATGATAAAGAGACTTCCATTGTATGACGAGTGGGGTTTACTAGGCTAATTCTATACATATATGTATATATATCGATATTTAATTAGAATTAGATGTTTGTAGTTAATACGTAACAAAAATAAATTATACATTATATATTAGAATATTTAATACATTAATTATAAATGTAGCTTTTCTGATGTATTGTTATCTATTATCACATAAATCTTCAAAATGGTCAAACAGATTTTAAAATAAATTCTTTCGTAACATTCTTTATCAAATTATTCTATTGACTTCTAATAGCCTATAGTTAAATCGTGCATAGTCTTATTATACAAACTATTCTAGTTTTGAATATCTATGCGACACATTTTCGCATGTATACTGGGTATTTTATGAAAACAAATGATAAAATGTGAAAAACAAATAGGAAAACCTGGGGCATAATACAATAAAACCACAAGGTATAATGGCGTATAGTCAATAACTTGTTATAGAAATGCTATCATGTAATGATAAAACTTATGTTTTTCTTATAGTATTATAGATACTCCAAAAAAATATTTTGTGTATAAAACTAAGTTGATTAATTTATTTCTAATATGTTTAAAACTTGTTTAAACCTTACGATAACCATATTACATGCCCTGGGTTCCCCTAGAAACAAAATTGCTATCGGGTTCGCTTAGTATATGCATAATAATTTTTTTATGGATATAATTGCGTTATTTTAAGTAAAACATTTGTTAATAAAAACAACAGTTTCAAGAAAAAATTATTACAAATTTGTTTGTGTGATTTAAGATTACAAGACAATGAGGTATAAGATTTGGTTATTAAAGATTAAAATAAACTATACGTTGTTAGTAGAATTTATGAAGATTATTTGTATATAATTTAATTTGTACCAGAAGGTTTGCGGATTATAGCCGTATCTTTCTTCATTCTTGATGCCGATGTTTCATAAACCATATTGTTCATTAAGGCGGGGATTGCACTGATACTAAGCTGCAACCCGGTATAATTGAAGATAATACCCGTGAAAGCTTCAAATACGTAATTACAATTTAATTTATCTTAAATAAAGATGGGCAAGTAGAACACAAGTCATTAGAATATCAAAATAATATCAAAACGATATTATTTTTCATTCAATAGCGATTAATTTTAACATTATCAGGAAACGCGGTAGCGTTTCCGGCCATGTTCAAAACTTGAGAGACGCTACAAGTCTCTTATCCCGAGCCACCAAAGTCCATTTTTGGGAGTTTTGATTATATTGTGTGATTTTATTGTTCTATTTAATCGGATAGTCTCATTATAATTAAACAGTAAACGAACTAAATAAACTGTTATTATAGGTATATGCAAACTTTATCAGCTTTGTGTCACAGCGCTTACGCGTGCTACTAAATAATTATTACGACATTCTATTAAATAGAATTGAAAGAAGATGATCAAAATAATTTAATGTTGTTAATCGTACCTAGTTAACAAAAAAATAAATTTATATTTGTTTTGACTTCTTATCGTTGCCTATAATATCGTTGGTTATAAAACCGATAAAAGATAAGATTAGTGTGTAATCTGATATAAAATACATTATTATCTGTATAATAAAGTTGTATTATATAATATCTTACATAAAAAAATATCCTTTGATTTTGGTGAGCTTTAAATATATAAAATTGTATTCTGAATAAAATATTATTAAAAAATTTTTTTTAACAAAATTGTCGCGTTATAATGAATCGACTTAGTTTAATTACAATTTTTCGTTAGTTCGTGAAACCGTTATTGTAAAATGGTTTAACAATTTATCTACTGAAGAAGATAAAGACTAATTATAGATAACATGACTTGCACGGATGTTGTAACATTTACTGTGCGATTTTTTTTTGATGGCGCGCGCGATGATGTCAATTAGTTTTCCTTTCTGAAAAACATCGCACATTCTATCGTCATTATTATCTGTTCCGTAGAATTAGTGTTTATTACGTGATTGAAGGACAAACCTGCATGAGTTTAATATTGACCACGTCTCAGATGTTATCCAAGACTCTGATGAAGATACAAAGCCTTTGAATAGATGAATATACTGACGTAGATATATAAAAGCCTGTAAATTCTGTTCTACGTGCATCATTTCGAAACTAACTTTACGAAACTGCACAGTGATCAAAGTAGGCATTTAAAAGAAATAACCGACTGAAATCAAAGACGAATAATTTCAGGTTAGTCATTTTAGTATGCATTGTTTATTATTAATATGAACTTTACTTCCTGTATTAGACGAAATTTCTTTCTCGCTTTTACGGTATATTACATACATATATATTTATTTTAATTTATCTAAGAGCATAAGTTAGTTACAGAAATAGACTTTATTTTATTTTCTTGATATTTACAAATCTTTTCGAGAAAATTTATAGGATAATATAAAAGTCATTTTATTTTACAGTTAAGAATTTTTCATTTAAGACTAAAATATTCTTTTGTCAACGATAAATATGATTGTCGATCCTATTTTATGGTAAATCGAGGAGTAATAGCATATTGAATCCAGAAATCTTTTCTGTAAATGTGTGTTACACAATCATTTTTATTGGAAAACTCTCACTGTATGTTAGTCAATTCCTTTTGCGCCCTTTTTTTGGAAACAATCGACTGGTCTCCAGTCGAAATAATATGAAATCTCCAGCGTACGACTACAGCCGTGTAGTTCTCGGGACCTGGTGACCGTGATAAAGACATCTGTTAGCATCGGTTGTTGTCTCAATGTCTATGTAATTCAGTGCCGGCATGAATCGTATTCTCAACAACAAAAGAGTTTCAATTTTAACATTACGAGTGTCTTTGAACTGATGATACAAGTCGGCACAAACGTAGTTTTATCTTTCTTGACATTCAGGAGTGCGTTCTAAAACTTTGACTCTGTTAACTCCAAGTATATTTTAGCCTTGTCCAACATTCAATAAACAAAAAAGACAAAATGATACTTGAGTTGATAAAGTTGAATTTTGGAACGCAACTCAGAGAATGACAAAAATAGAACGACACTTGTGTCGACTTGTGTCATTAGACGGAAAGCATCCTACTCGCAAACGTTACGAACAAGTGTAACACTGTAAACGTCAATTAAAAGTAATATATGAATAAAATAGTTATAATTTTACAATTAACAAAGTAACTGTTATATAACTCACGTATTTTATATTATATTATATTACTGTGAAAATTCGTTTGTGTTTTGTAACTCGGTGAGAAAAGAACAGGATTTTCCAAGAAAATTTTCCAATTCCAATTCCATTTTCAGAAATGGACCTAGAAACATTGACATGGCTAAATATAAGCTTCGTGGAGAAGATTCTACGAAAGTCAGAAAACGACAATTCGATTCAAGTGATGGATATATCTTCGAAACAGGCCACGGTCAAGGGTGACAATTACACTAGCGACATGATTAGGGTTACTGTTGAATATTCGCGCGGTTCTAAGATTAAAGAAATAAAATCAATTATCATCAAACTTTCGCCCGTACTTGAAGGTATCCGACAAAAAATGGTAAGTTATTTTAATGTTTACATATAATGTTCTTAATATATAATAAAAAGAGAAGAAGTAGAGAGAGAGAGAGAGAGAGAGAGAGAGAGAGAGAACTATATGGCAAATTTTATTATTTTGAAATACATTCCTATTCAATAAAAAGATTAGGATTATTATTTGAATAATCAGATTAAAATAGAATTACCTTAATAAACTAAGTTTTAGAGAATGTAAGTTTCTTTGTATTTTAATAAAACCTTATTTATTTGTTTCAAAGAAATCTTGTTAGATCTTTACATCATAAATGATTGTATGCTTGTTAGATTCAAGAATTTTGCTTGTTTATTTTTAAATAAATTTGTCACAGGTCGTAGAAGGAGGTCTCTTTGAAACTGAGATGTCGATGATGTCAGATACTTTAGATAAAATGAATAAATTGTTAGAGCCAAAGCACCGTTTGAGCGGGAAAATGCTCCATATTCAAAATGAAAATCCAACACTTCTGGTGATCGAAGATCTCGCATCTCTCGGCTTTCGAATGGCCGATCGGATGTCTGGTCTTGACTTAGATCATTCCATATTAGCACTTCGCGCACTTGCCAGATTTCATGCAGCTTCCGTAGCCTTATGCGAGAAGGTAAATCACCACGCGTAACTTATTATAATCAGTCGCAATATGTCGTTTCACTTATTAATAATTCGGAACGTTATTAATGTCACGAATGGAAAGATCATTCAGAACTTAAATTTACGCGTTAAAATAAAAATTTCTTAATTTTAAATAAAAAAATTCCATATAAAATCAGTGCAACATCATTTCACTTCTAAACGTCGAAAAAATTGTTGAATTTTAAGATCACGTGTGACATTTTATATTATCTTACCGAGAAGTAATTTATAATTATAATACAAAATACAAAAATTTCATTTTAATAATGTATTAAATTTAAAAGGTTGCGCTTTTTGTCATATAAGATTTTCTATTTTTTGAGAAGTAATATACTTTGCTGCGTTCATTTAGTGGTAGTGACGTTGGTAAGCAATTTCAAAATTTCTTAAGTGTCGTAAAAACGTCTAAAAAGTGTTTTATCCTTGAAAAAGACGTCCAAAATGTAAAAAATATCTTTAAGACTATAGTAGGTCTATTGTATAACATTTTAACAACAAATTTCTAGCTGGACGTATCGTTGTGTAGGTATATTACGTAGTGAAGAAATTGTATAATGACAGGATAACGATACCGAACGATTGTTAGTCAAAAGTTACAAAACAGGCTTAAAGAGACACGCTATAACGCATAAGGCCCCTTTGTGCAAAAAAATTTCGTTGCTTTCCTATATGTTTTTATTTAGCAATCTTTTAAATAAATTTTTTAATATACTTTTTAAAATTTTTAGAGAGAATGCATTTTCCTAATTTGTGTTTATAGTGCCGAAATAGCAAATCCTTCCATCTTCATTCAGTATTGGCACAAAAGTGAAAGATTTTATGGCATTGAATAGAAGATTAATCAGTACAGCCAAGGAGAAGAAATAGAATCAATATAAAATTACATAAAGATGTTATAATATAAATTACATAAAGATGTTATAAAAAAAATTATAATGAATGTTATTTAAGCTGTTTCCTAACTTTTTTTAAAAAAGGTCTTCTTGAGATTTGTAAAGACATTAGTAATATATTAAAATTATTCCCAGATCTTTATATAGCTTAAATATGTATTTGATGTTCCAAATTAATTTCTTGTCCACATTTTACAAATCTAATTATTTAACGTTATATATAAATGAATACATAAAAAATTTTAATAAAAATGTTTTAATATTTAGGAACCAAATCAAAAAAAGATGTATACGAAAGGAATATTTAGTAACCAGTATCCGTTAGAACAGAGAGATGTTTTTATTGATAGTACTATAGTTTTAGCAGACGAAGTTGCGAAATGGCCAGGAATGAAAAAGTAAGAGTTACATAAATGAAAATATTTATTGCTTTACTTTTTAGTTTTTAAGATATTTTATTATACATGGCACAAAAAATTAATTATTTAATTTGAAGAAACAGAACATGTTAAAAATAAAATTGCAATTATAAGAACAAATTACATTGTTTTGATTAGTATTTATATTATTTTTACATGCTTGTTTCACATAAATACATATATTTTAATTTTATTGCTGTAGATACTCGGAAAAAATTGCTAAACTCGCCGATCACATGTATCAAATAGGTTTTGATGCAAGCAAGTTGTGCGAGGACGAATTTAACGTTATTAATCATGGTGATTGTCATGTAAACAATATGTTATTCAAATATGACAATAATGGCAAACCTATTGATCATATTTTTGTAAGTACTGCACGTCATAAGAATCATGTACTTCCTCCAAATATAAGTGTTCGATACTTTTACATTTACTTTATTAAAATTATAGCTTTATATTGCGATTAAGAATGAAGATTAAATAAAACCATTCGTGAAATTTTTATTATACAGGGTGAGGCACCTAAAACAGACCATCTAAGTAACTCGCTTATTTTTAATGATGTGAAAAAATATTTCAGGTGAAAGTAAAACGCTATTGAGGGGGACGTATTTCAGTCATATTGTTTTTTGTCTGGGTGGAGACACTAAAAAGACATTAAGTTTTTAAGTAAAATCATACTTTTTTTACATAGTATAATTTTTTTAATAATGTTGCATACAAATGTACGAAGGTACAGAATAAGAAACCAATAGTTTACAAGATATTTTATACATTATTCTGACATATGTTGACATAAAATATTAAATATCTTGTAAAATATTGATTTTTTGATAATCGTATCTTAATATTTAATATTTAATACTTAATAAGATGAATCAATTGGTGTAAAGATAACATATCGAGTTTCACAAGGCTTCTCACCTCAAGTGCTCTAAAAGAAGTCATTGAACCTGTCACTAAGTAATTGCGTAATTGTTCTGAAATACTGTGCGCCAGAGAGCATGCCATTCCTTTATTTTTATTTTAATTAATCAAATTTCTTACGTAATTAATTCACGCGATGGATGAAACCAACTACTCAGCCACGGAATTGACAGAGGGGATGATTCGTATGAATGGAACAAAGTCTCTTTTTCCTTTGCGTGCGTGCGTGCGTGCGTGATGCACACATTTTATCTTCAACATAATTGCCAACATGAAAGATTGACGGACGAAAAAATTTTTTTGATTGCAGGTAGACTTTCAAATATGCGTTTATGGATCGCCGGTAATCGATCTTCTTTATTTCCTCAATTCAAGTCTTTCTCCCGATGTCATTGAAAACAAAAGACATATTCTATTAAATGAATACGTTGACACCTTATCGGCGACTATGAAACAACTGAACTGTAAGACTCATCCGCTCAATATAGAGGAATTGAAAGCTACGCTAAAGCGAAGGGCCAGCTTTGGAATGATAACATCCTTCGTCATTTTACCGTTTATGCTGTGCGATAAGGCTGAAGCAGTAGATTTGGATGAAATGTTCAGCAATGGTACTTATACAAATCCAGGTTTAAAGAATAAGAGTTTTAAAAAAATGTTGACGAAAAGATTGCCACTATATAATGAATGGGGTTTACTGGATTTATAATCTACTTTATATCTAGTATACATACTTTATATTTAGTAATAGAAAATGGAAGAGAAATATTTAGAAATTTATGAGAGAAAAGTAAAAATATCAGATGTAAATAGTTATAATATAATAATAATACATATGATAAAATTTATAACAACAGACGAAAAATATTTATGTGCCTTTTTAAAAAGAGGTGTTTTTTAAACAAATAATCGTGGAATTGTATATAATAACATATTTTTGGTACAAAAAATTTAAAATTAATTTTTTACAATGATTTAATTTTTGACTCATTAAAATTTTAAAATAAATCGTGATTTTTTAATATTTTATCAATATATTAGAAATAACGGTATATATAAATAAATCTACGTACATACGTTTTGTTTCATTATAAAGATACTGCTTAATTTAACCTATATTAACAAAGAAAATGATTTTTGAAAATGTTATCAAAACAGAAATGTATATATTATTCTATAGCACCAATGTAAAAATAATGTACAAATTAATTAAGATACGAAATAAAGTATTCTAATTGTACATATTAAAATAAAATGCGCATAAGAAAAGTTGAAAAATATTACAAAATAATAAGCAAAATGAAATAACTGGACCCTATATAATGATCTATGTAAGTTTTGAAATTTTTTATTATTTTTACTTATCTTAAAATATTGCAAATTGTTGGACAAAAAGTAAACATTCCTAAACATTTAATTTTACTGACCATCAGTTAAATTTAATTGTATTCTGGTTTCTTATATGTAATACTACGCTATTTACAATTATTATAATTGATTATTATTATTGATTAAGATAATTATTAATAGCAATTTTTTAATATTAAATTTATTTTAATATTGAATTTGATTTGAACTGTAGCAAGTGCTGCATTTGCTTTTCCAGCGATAACTTCTTCCTTCCATTCCTTAAGCGTATAATTGTAAGGATATCTATAACAGTAGAGGTTATTTTAAATGATGTTAAACGATTCATAAAATAAAACAAAGATATATACAATGATCAAGTAAAATTAATCTGTAGGAATGGAATACTTGATACATATTTTACAAAACTTTATCTACATTTTTATTTCAAATAACAGCATAATTGGCGCGTGGTTTTGGTATTTGTTCTCATGCAGCGTATTGTGTTTATACACATTCGGCGCGGCGTGTTACATTCAACTCAATTCAACTTTGAACTCTCTTTCTGATAAATCAGTGCCACTCCGAATATCTTCAGTATTTTTCTTTAGTGTTGCATTTGCGATAAATGCTAGATAATACGAAACGTCGTATTTTATACAATGGTTCACTGTACACAATTATTAGCTCGTACAATTGTTAGCTGATTTCATAAATAAATCGATAAATTTTTCTTTCGTTTGAATATAAATCTCGATTATACTTTGAACACAAAATCATATGAATTACAAATAAAATTAGCTTTAATGAAATCCTTGTGTAAATAACGGAATTTATGCGATTCCACATAGTTAATGCACTTTACGTAAATCCTAATAATAATAATTAATTTTCGTTTTTGTACATGTTTGACGATATTGATGAGTAATATATGAAAATTAAGTGTATTTTTGCGATTATATCTGCTGGAAATACCTAACAATAAGCCGCGGGTGACGGTAACATAAATCAAAAAATTATTTTTTCTTTTTATATCTAGTTTGATTAATCGAAATCGTATCTTACAGAAATTATAATAAAAGGTTCATCTTTTCTGTCTGTCTTGAATTTATTTTGTTGCAGTGATGACGAATTGACGCTTGTTTAATGTATTTGTTCTTAAAAGTGAAACATGAAATATTGTGTATTGCATTTCAGATGTCTTCTCTTTCATAAGTAACGACCTTTTGACGACATAAGAAGACCCTGTACTCCAAGGATATACATTATACTCGAAAAGAACAATTTTCTTTTAGATTTATTTAAATGATGTGTATAGAAAAATTTTTAGATTCTTGAGCAAAATCATAACCTTAAGTATAAAAATCTAATGATGATGATGCTAACGTACTCTCGTTGACAGTTTAAATGAACAATCAAACATCGCACGTTTCCCTCGAAAGTGTCGTTATAATTATAAATATTGTATTAATGAAGTATGGTATTTATGACTCTCGATATTCGATTGAAAAATTAATTCAAGGCGGCGGGATCATATCTTTGACGTAGATCCGACAATGAGGCATTGTTGAATGGCCACGGACATTGCAATGTCGGCATTCATCGTGTGTCTTGTATACTAGTCGACTATAACTTGTCGACTCTAATATATTTATGGTCTTCATTTTTAAATTATTCTAAGTAATGCTTTAATAAGCTGATATAGCTCTGTGATTGACTTATAACATCTTGAGAATGAGAGATAGAGAGAGAGAGAGAGAGAGTTGAAAAACGTTTGTTGCACATCAGATTGATGACGAAGTAAATTATTAAATTTTTTAAATATTTACATCTTAAATTGCATTTTAAAGTTGTTTACAAATATTATTTAGAAATCTTATTTTGACAAAACTATTGCATTATAGTGAATTTTTTTAGTGCAACTGCAAAATTGTTCACCAGTTCATGCTGCCACATAGGAATTTTATTACAATTTGCCTATCGGTGAGGATAAAGACTAAACAAAGGTAACGATGACTTGCATAAGTATAACGTTTACTGTGCAATTTTTTATGGAACAGCGACGTTTATTAATTTTTTGCAACGGAAAATATTGTACCTGTTATCGCTTATCATTGTTCTGTAGATATAGGGCTTATTGCTTGATTGAAGAACAAACTTGCCTGAGTTTAATGTTGACCAAGTCTTAGTTATTCAAGAATTTAATGAAGATGCAAAGCATGTGATGAATGAATATATGAATATAACGATGTACATATAAAGCCTATAAATTCTGTTCTGTGTGCATCATTTTGAAGCTGACTTTGTGGAATAGCACAGTAAAATTATTTAAGAAAAATAAACGACTAAAAACGAATAATGTCAGGTTAGTCACTTTAATGTATTGATTTTTATCAATACGTTATGTGTTTTCTTTTTCTGCATTAGACTGCATTAGGACTTTTTAGCTTTCACAAAATATTAAACATATATACGAGATAATTGATACACGGGGTATGCTAATAAATTTAAAATTACTGGAAAATAACAAATAATAATCGGTAATATATAATAATATTTCATAAAAAATATTGAATTTTGCAAAAACATTAGTACTCAATGTGACAACTAAATTTTCTGATTGAAATAATTATAATATCACACTTGTTTCATCATTAACATAAGTATTTTTAACTTTAGCTCAAGTACCGAAAAACTGGAACAGCGGAGGTATAGCCGAAAAATAAAGAAATTATTAATTCTGTTGCAATTAAGTTACTACAAAAAATTGTTTTTGTAACTCAGTGAGGACATAATTTTTTGAGAAAAATCTCCAATAACAATTCCATTTTCAGAAATGACCTTAGAAATACCGACATGGTTAAATCTATGCTTTGTGGAGAAGATTCTGCGAAAGTCAGAAAATGATAATTCGATTCAGGTGTTGGATATATCTTTGAAATCAGCCACGATGAAGGGTGATGGCTATACTAGCGATATAATTAGGATTATTGCTGAATATTCGAGCGGCTCTGAGATCAAAGAGAAAAAATCAATTATCATAAAACTTTCGCCTGTACTTGAAAGTAATCGAAAGAAATTGGTAAGTTATAATAATTTAATATGTACATATAATATAAAAAAAGAAAAACAGTGAAAAAGGTAGAGAAATAACTGTGGCAAATTATATTATTTTAGAGTGCATTTCTATTCAATAGAAATATTAGAACAATTATTTTAAAACAATTATAGTGATTAAAATGAAATCATCTTTATAAGTCAACTTTACAAACCAATGTATATTACCTAATATGTATTTTACAGCAAACGTTCGTCATTTTTCAAGACAAATATTGTTTAGTTAATAATTACGTGTTTTTGGATTAAAGGATTATATATCTTAAATAAACTTGTTACAGGTTACACAAGCAGATCTCTTTCGCATCGAGATGTTGATGATGTCGGATACTTTGCATAAAATGAATAAGTTACTAGGGCCGAAGCACCGCTTGAGTGGGAAGATCCTCTATATGCAAAATGAAAATCCAATACTTCTGGTGATCGAAGATCTCGTGGCTCTTGGCTATCAAATGGCCGATTGTTTGTCTGGTCTTGACTTAGATCATTCTATATTAACACTTCGTGCACTTGCCAGATTTCACGCAGCTTCCGTAGCTTTATACGAGCAGGTAAATCTTCATATCATCACATTTTTGTGTTAATTTTAACATTTTTGCATGTCTCAGAAAGTTGTCTTTAAGTTAAAATTAATATTTGGTTGTTTAGATGTAAAAACTTTTATTTTGCCATCTTTTACTATAAACAATCTTTACTAATAAAATACTTTTTAATATACATATCTTTAAAAATTTTTTAATTTTATTATTTAAAGAGAATATAAATTTTCAATTTGTTCTGGTACTGAAGTGTGGTTCAGAATATACTTTTGAACGCATTATACGATTTTAGTATGTTTAGAAATAACCAACTATCTGATCTAAAAAATAATTTTAAATTTTGTAATATGAATTTTTCAAATTAATATATGCTATTTTTATTTGAAATAAATATTCGTATAAAGGTCTCTCTCTCTCTCCCTCTCTCTCCCTCTCTCTCTCTCAGGAATGAAACATTTATTTTTAAAACTTAATTTGTCATACTCGTTTGTTCATACACTTTTGCTCAGTGCAGTGTATATATAACTTGCACACCTGCTTGGCGCGGAGCTAGTAGAAATCTGCTTAAAAATGTTTAAAAACGTCTCTTGTAAAATATCTTCGGTACGCTGTCTAAGCTGGCTCTCTAACTATTTTTCCAGAAAGAGATATGTTATAAATTCGTAAGGAAATTGTACATTAAAATTATTGTGTAGATTTCTTGTGTAGCTTATTGATCTATTCAATACAATAATCCAAATTTCCTGTCTCCATTACAATACTATAATTTATTAACTTTATAATCAAATAGTTAAATAAATTAAAACATTTCTTAATAAAAATATTTTAATATTTCAGGATCCGAAGCAAAAAGAAATGTATTTCAAAGGATTGTTTCATAATCAGCACCCGTCAGAGCTAAAATCTTTCTTCACTTTAAGTACTAAAGCTGTAGCAGATGAAATTAAGAACTGGCCAGAAGTGAAAAAGTAAGATTTACGTAAATATTTATTATTTTACTTTTTAATTAATGTCCATGACATTTTATGATACATTTTATAATACAAGGTAACTATTTAATATGAAGAAAACAAAGATGAAAAAAGTTGCAAATATAAGTATAAATTGCATTTTTTATATAATGCAAATATTTATATTATCATTACATAATTTTTTAACATATAATTTTACATTTTGGTTTTTATTATTGTAGGTACTCGGAAAAAATTGCTAAACTTTCTGATCATATGTATAAAATAGGAGTAAATGCAAGCAAGGTCTATGAGAATGAATTTAATGTTATTAATCATGGCGATTGTCACGCAAAGAATATGTTATTCAAATATGACAATAATAGCAAACCTACTGATCAGATTTTTGTAAGTACAATACGTCATAAAAAAATCATATACTTCTTCTAAACAAGAGTGTCCATTAATTTATTATAATACCTTTATATTCCTACTATAATAAAGAATTAAGACTGAATAAAATCGTTCGTGAAATTCTGAGTCTGTACTTATATGAGACGCGATTATTTATGTTGTTGAAATGGTAAATTTGTTTTAAAAATATATCTTTTATTTTTACAAATGCAAATTTTATCATAAACACAATTATCATAATTTAATCACTTTGCACCAATTATCTACATGTCTAAATTTTTATTATAATTTTCATAATTAAATAATTATGGTGTAAATTTGCATAATGATAAATTAAGTAAATGATTAATGTTTAATTGTATAAAAAACAAAAAAATATTGTACATGATATCGCAATTTAATTATCCGCAATTTTAACTCAAACAATTAAGACAAATAAACGCTGATGATACGGTATATTTGAGAATGGAATGTATTTTGAATAAATGCAATGTATATCTATTATAGTTTATTCGTATATTTATCAGATACATATGTATATTCGTCTGCTCGGGTAATCTATGTAAACAATGAACTTTATTGTCGCGGCTTCCTAAATATGATGTCTTATCCCCCCCTTTGTATGTGTACGCGTGCGTATGTGTATATATGATTGACAAATATTATTTCTAATAAAATTAACCTAAAAGATTCATGAACCAAAAATATTTATTTTATTGCAGGTAGACTTTCAAATGTGCATCTACGCATCGCCGGCACTTGATCTTATTTATTTTCTTAATTCAAGTATTTCCTTCGATGTCATGGAAAACAAGTTAGATATTTTATTAAATGAATACCTTAGCACCTTGTCAACGACTATGAAGCAATTGAACTGCAAGACGCAGCCGCCTACCATGAAAGAACTGAAGGTTGCTTTAAAACGAATAGCTAGTTTTGAAATGCTGACATCCTTTACCATTTTACCGTTTATACTATGCCCTAAGACTGACGCGACGGATTTGAATGAAGTATTGAACACTGGTATAAGTCCAGGTTTAAAAAGTGAAAATTGTAAAAAGATATTAATGAAAAGATTGCCACTGTATGACGAATTGGGTTTTTTGGATCTTTAATGTATATGGTACTTCACATTTAGGGATGGAAATTAAAATAGTAAACAAATTGAAATGTAGAAAATAAAAATATTATATATCAATGATTATAAGAAATACATTAGAGTTAATAATAATAGAAGAAAAATATTCATATATGTTAGCAACAAAACTATAATTTACAATTTTTTTTGTCGTTTTTAGCATAAAATTGATCGGTTTGTATTGCATTATTATTTATAAACGAATGAAAGTATAATGTGTCCATACTTCTTAAATAACTCTCTTTCATATTTCTTAATTTATGTTTTAATATTATATATCTTTATGCGTTTCTACATATAGCTTATTTAACTCTTGATTATGGACTGTAAATAAGTAAAATATGCTAGTTCATATTGTATCACATTATTTAACTACTTGTAACATTTTCTCCTATAAAAAGTGGCATCTTATCCGTATGGTATACATATAGGGGTAAGATGCCGCTTTTGCAACGTGTGAATTTTTTCCAATAATACGGAATATTATTACGTTTATTTGTTAACTTGTATAAATAAAGAAAGGTTTCTAGAAAATAACGAATACTTTTTTGTGCAGTCGATTAATTTAATAACGTTAAGGAGTTTTTCAAAAATAAAGGCTTTATATATAAATGGCGTCTTCCACCGAATTATCTTACGTATAACGTATATATGTGTTTTATAATTGAGCCTGCCTCGCCTGATACAAAAAATACATTATTATTTGTATAATAAAATCTTACTATATCTTGCAAGAAAGGCACTCTCCTTTTAGTAAAGTTCGCATCTGAACTTGCTGTGTTCTAAATAAAAAAGATCATTTAGAAATTTTATGCTGACAAATATACTGATGCGTTATGGTGATTCATCTTGGAGCAATTAAGTACAATTTTTTATTTGTTCCTGATGCTATTATTGTGGAATGGTTGCACGATTTGTCTATTGAGGAAGATGGAGACTAATCATAGAAAACGATGACTTGCACATATGTGGTATCTCGTCACGTTTACTGTGCGATTTTTTTCTTGGGGGCCAGACGATGTTTATTTTCTGCACCGGAAGACATTGCACGTGCTATTAGACATTGCACGTTGCTCTGTATAGATTATTATTTATTATTTGGTTAATTAAGAATACCCCATTTATATCAAATCTCGGTAAAAATATACTCAATCGGCGCAGTTACGCGTATAAAAATAAAAATTTGAGAAGAAAAAAGCGTCGTTTTGCCGTGAAATAATAATCATTAAAATTGAAAATTATTAAGGATAGACAATTGTCACAGCTAAGCCACACGAAATACTACGATGCGAGCATACGTTTGTGGTCGCATTCTCTATGGCTACATATGCATGAGTTTAGATATTTTTCACCGTGTTTTAGATATTTGTCTGCTTTAAAAACACAAATCCTTGGCTTTAAATCACAAATTCTCTGGTTTAGAAACAATTCTAATTAATATCTCGATTTATATGGCATTGCGACGGTTTTTCTTGTCAACTTTATTTTTACACAAAAACGTATCGATTGAATATACTTTTATCGAAATTGAAAGTAAATGGGATAGCTTTAACACTTTTAACATTTAAATCAATACAATAAGCCTGTAATAAATGAATAGATGAATGTACCGACATAGTAGATATAATGTCCGTTAATACCGTTCTGCATTATCATTTTAAAGCTGATATTATGAAACGAGACAGTGACGTAAGCACTTAAGAGAAATAAATGACTGAAATCGCAAACGAATAACTACAGGTTAGTCACTTTTTAGTGTATCGTTTATTATCAATACTTTAAAACACATATATCTTACTTCAAATTTTATAAAGTTTAGCTACAGAAAACATAATCTTTTTTTGTTCTCTTGACATTGAAATTTAGTTGAAGTTAACTGAGGAAAATTTTAAATAAAGTCCTTAACACATCGAAACATCATATTTCATAGTGAATTCGTTGTTATATATTGCAATTAAAAAATATGAGATCTTGAGAAAAGAAGAATTTATTTGCAAACATTGCGTAACTCGTAAATGTTACGAATGAGTATATGCCTACAGTGTACTGGACATGATGGGTGATGATCAGCGACGAGCGATAGCCAACTTTGCTATTCATCGTCACGTGCAAAGCAATTTATCGTCGCTTATTACGTTTACACAGTAAACATTAAGTATATTTCCAGTTTACACAGAAACATCAATTAAAAATGATATAACATTAGTATAAAATAGGGTTATAATTTTACAGTTAACAAAATAACTGTTATGTAAATCGCGTGTTAAATTATATTTAAATTGTTACTGTGAAAATCTATTTTTGTGTTTTGTAACTCGGCGAAAAGAGAATAGGATTTTTCGACAAAATTCTCCAATTCCAATTTCATTTTCAGAAATGGCCCTAGAAACATCTTCATGGCTAAATCTAAGCTTGGATAAAATTCTGTGAAAATCGGAAAACGACCACTCGATTCAGGTGACGGATATGTCTTCGAAACCGGCCACGATGAAGGGTGACAACAATACTAGCGACATGATTTCGCGACGGAAATTTTCGCGTGAATTTTCCTTACATCATCTATGCAAACTATTATAAACTATCAACTTTATCGTTGCGACTTCCTAAACATAATATTTCACTTCTTTCCTGATGCACTGATATTGTGACCAACGAAATTGTCGTAGACATAAAAGATTAACGATCGAAAAAATGTATTTTATTACAGGTAGACTTCCAATTATGTGTCTACGCATTGTCGGCAGTTGATCTTCTTTATTTTCTCAATTCAAGTATTTCGTTCGATGTCATTGAAAACAAGAGAGATCTTTTATTAAACAAATATCTTGGCACCTTGTCAACGATTATGGAGCAATTGAACTGCAAGATGCAGCCGCCCACCATAAAGAAACTGAAAGATACTTTAAAACGAAGAGCTAGCTATGGAATGATAATATCCTTTACCGTTTTACTGTATATGCTATGTCATAGAACTGAAACGAAAGATTTGGAGAAGACATTTTAATTATAATATAATAATAATAAAATGACTCTAAAATTTCTCGAATACATTACATGTATCGTTTATTGCAAATTGCAAAAGCTAGAGTTTTAGTATTAATGATACTTAATTCTTACATATTATTACTCTTAATTATTACTCTAATTATAACGAAAACTTAGTAATCGAAAATAAAATTGAAAAACTCGCAATTATTGTAAAATGATTTATGATAATACTTTCTAGACCTTATTTGTTATTCGTTTCATGAATTAATTATTTTTTGAACAAAAAGGTATCGCATGGGTGCTTGTCTTATCATTGTTCTTTTATTTTCATCAACGTTATTTGATGGATAAATCTGCATGTACTATTTACCAAGCTTCTACAGTTATCTAAGACTCTGATGTAAGTACAAAGCCTGTGATGAATGAATAAATGGATGTTCTGATGAAGATATAAAGCCTGTTATTTCATCTCTGTGCGTATCATTTTGAGGCTGGCTTTACGAAACAGCACAGTGAAATGTTATAAACATTTAAAAAAATATAGGACTGAATTCTAATTGTAAGACAAATAACTTCAGGTTAGTTGGTTTTACGTATTGTTCATTATTAATACTTTAAGTCTCTTTTTTATTCCCCCGCATTAGAATTTTCTTTGTACTTCCACGAAAGTACAAAAATATCAGATACAAAGGATGTTTCATTTTCATTATCTCAGGCGAATAACTCGACAAATGGAAAAACGACAAAAATAACTTGACAAAGTCTCCGATCGACGACTAAAATCTTTTAAGTGTTGTTCAGAATTATAACTACAGAGCCATTTGACGTTTTGTATCTCTTATTTTCATTTTTACACTAAAAATTTATTTTTAGCATTATAAAGACATTGTTTTTTAGACATTGCTCGTTGTTTAATGATATAGCGTTATATGAATCGCATCCTTTAAAAAAGAGGAGTTTAAATTGCGAACATTATGTAACTCGTAAACGTTACGAATAATTGTAAAATAGTAAATACAACACTGATATTACTTGTGTTATTTTATATTTTAACTGTAAAATGTGAAATTATAACTTATAATATTAAGATTATATTATTTTAAATTGATATTTATATGTATAGTGGGAAATTCTTATAGAATTTTATTATTTAGAATAATTTTACTCAGAACAGTATTTTTTAAACACAACTTTAAAACTATATAAATAATTTTCTATTTATATAATTTTTCCTTTAAATAATTCCGCATTCTAATATAATATAATATTGTAGAAATCGAATTTCTTATTCAAAGTTCTGTCGCAAATGACTATTATGTATTTCTTAAATCAAAGAATATAAGCCTTTTAATAAATATATTGTTCCAATTTGTCAATGCAAATAAAAATTGTTGTACTATTATAGACTAACAAGAAACGCAATATAGTATATATCTTATATAAAGGAGACAACCTTCGTAATACATAAAAATTTTAACATTTAAATTACTTATATACTGAGAAAAAAGTTGTTTATTTGACTAAATGCAGAATCCGGTTAGAAAAAAAGAAAACATGATAATAAATTGTATTGCGACTGAGTTATTGTAAAAAATTGTTTTTGCATTTTGTAACAGCGGGAAGAACAATAATTTGTCGAAAATATTCTCCAATTCCAATTCTACTTTCAGAAATGGCCTTAGAAACATCGACATGGCTAAATTTATACTTCGTGGAGAAGATTCTGCGAAAGTCAGAAAACGACAATTCGATTGAGGTGATCGATATATTTTCGAATCCAGCCGCGATAAAGGGTGACAACTATCTCAGTGATATGATTAGAATTACTGCCGAATTTTCGCGCGATTCTAACAATAAAGTTAAAGAGAAAAAATCAATTATTATCAAACTCTCACCTACACATGAAAGTGTTCAACAAAAAATGGTAAGTCAATTTATGCCCATTTCCACCAATATAGATCAACTTTAATCTCGGTTCAATTATTGATCTTCGTCTTTTTCTATAGTTCTAAAAATTAGAAAAGATGAACAGTAAGTTAAACCGAGATTAAAGTTAATCTACATTGGTGGAAACGGGCATTAATGTTGTTAAATTTTGTTTTTAATAAAGAGAGGAAGATGGAGAAGAAGGATGGGGGAGAGAGAAGGGGTGAGAGAGAGAAAGAGAAAAAAGAAAGTTATAACTGTGGAAATTTTATTATTTTGGAATACATTCTATTCAATAGGAAGATTAGGATAATTATTTTTTATCAGTAATTAAAGTAGGGATTCCTATTTCTTGAGCGCAAAAAGTCAATCCTTTTGGGATTTTTTTTTTACAAAAGCATACATTTTTCAATTCTGGAATATTGTATTCCGGAATTCAAATGTATTGACTTTATACTCTTTAGTAAAAAAAGATTTCCAAAAAATCGACTTGTTTTGCTCAAAAAAAACTTCTAATATAAAATCATTTCTATGAGTAAATTAAAAAAAACTAATATATATACATGTGAAAAAAACATTTATTATTTGTTTAAAATAAATCTTGAAATTTTCTACAAATTTTATATACCTATGATTTTTATACAGGTCTTTATATCATAAATAATTTCATGCTTGTTAGATTGAAAAATTTTACTTGTTTATTTTAAATAAACGTATTACAGGTCATACAATTAGGCGTTTTTCACACCGAGATGTTGATGATGTCGGATACTTTGGATAAAATGAATAAGTTACTAAGGCCGAAGCACCGCTTGAGTGGGAAAATCCTCTATATGCAAAATGAAAATCCAGTACTTCTGGTGATCGAAGATTTGGCGACTCTCGGCTTTCGAATGGCAAATCGTCTGTCTGGTCTTGACTTAGATCATTCCATATTAGCAATTCGCGCACTTGCCAGATTTCATGCAGCCTCCGTAGCCTTATGCGAAAAGGTAAATCATCAAGCGTAATTTATTATAATTAGTCATAACGTCTCGTTGCAATGATTACAAATTCGGATCATAGGCAGAATACAAGGATTATTAAAAGTTGAAATTTTCGAATAAATATTAAACATAGAAAGCTTTTAATATTAAATATTAAGATATTTTTGTTAAGAGTTTTAAAGTTTTAGCAGACGAGATTGTGAATTGGCCAGATGTGAAAAAGTAAGATTTGCATAAATAGCAATGTTTATTGCTCTACTTTTAATGTTTAGCATATTTTATAAATAATACAAGATAAGCGTTTAATATTTATAGGAGCCAAAGCAAAAAAACATGTATAGGAAAGGAATGATCCATAGTGAGAATCCGTCAGAAATGAAAGATATTTTCATTAAAAGCACTAAAGCTTTATCAAACGAGATTGTGAATTGGCCAGAATTGAAGAAGTAAGATTGCATAAATGATAATATTTAATGATTTACTTTTTTTAAGATATTTATATAAGATAACTATTAATATGAAGAGGTAGAACATGTTAAGGGGAAAAAAATATAAGTACACAAATTGCACTGTTTAGAGCGAATATTTATATTATTTTTACGTAATTTTTATATGACTTTACATTTATTTGATTTTTAGTACTAGATATTCGGAAAAAATTGGTAAACTTGCCGATCACATATATGAAATAGGATTGAAAGCAACCAAGTTCTGTGAGGATGAATTTAATGTTATTAATCATGGTGATTGTCATGTGAATAATATGTTATTCAAATATGATAATTATGGCAAACCTACAGATCAAATTTTTGTAAGTACCATCGCACGTCATACAAAATTATATACTTCCTCCAAACATGAGTGCTCATTAATGTATCATTTTTACGACTTTATATTATTACAAAAACTGAGATTAAATAAAATCATTCGTGAAATTTTTAGTACATACTCATATATGATACAACATGTGTTGCTGAAACAACACTTTTATTATATGAACAATTTAACATAGTTTATATATATATGTCAATCACTTTATTCCAATTATTTAAAATCTAAATTTTTATTATAATTTTTATTACACTGTGTGACCACAAAAATTTTCCAAAGGGCGCGTGGGTTTGGTTATGTCGGAGGCACGGCCCACTACCATTTCCCCAAGGGATTTGGCAAAGTTAGATCGTACAAAGATGGGGAATCAATTTATAGTTATGAATTTTGAGGAATACAGGTAGCGCGATTTGAGGTCAAATATATATGATAACAAATATACGCGCATGGTAATATTTTTTTCATCACTCTTCTACGCAAAAACGTTGCTGTATAGGGCACATTACGACGAGCACTTGTAATGAAAAATTCTATGTGTAGCGAGTGGGGGCATATTTGTTTATAATTCATTATGTTTATAAATCATTTATAAGCAGAGTTCCGGCCTCTACATATTTTTAATCAATTTTTTAATACCTGAGTCCATCACGACACTTGCAGAAAAAGTCACTTTTTCTACATGATGTCTTACTTCTTTTCTGATGCATACATTGTCTCCAAATAATTGCCGTAGACATAAAATATTGACGGCCAAAAAAATTTGTTTTATTGCAGGTAGACTTCCAATTATGCGTCTACACATCGCCGGCATTTGATCTTCTTTACTTTCTCAATTCAAGTATTTCCTTCGATGTCTTTGAAAACAAGAGAGATTTTCTATTAAACGAATATCTTAGCACTTTGTCAACGACTATGAAGCAATTGAACTGCAAGACGCAGCCGCCCACCATGAAGGATCTGAAGGATACTCTAAAACGAAGAGCTAGCTTTGGAATGATGTCATCTTTTACTGTTTTACAGTTTATGCTGTGCGATAAGAATGAAGCGGTAAATTTGGATGAAATGTTAGGCACTGGTACTTATATAAATCCAGGTTTAAAGAATGAGAGTTACAAGAAAATGTTGATAAAAAGACTACCATTGTATGACGAATGGGGTCTACTGGATCTCTAATAATACTTCACGTTAGTGATAAAAAAATAAATCATAGAAAAAAATGTAGGAAATAATGATATTAGATGTAAATAGTTATAACAAATTCATGAAACACATAAATAAAAAAAAATTCAATAAATTCTTTAGTATAAACTTTACACAACGTGATAATTAAGTTTTCAAATAAAAGGTCCATAATAAATGTACATAAAAAAGATTAAGAATATTTATTAATATCTATCTATGATAACCATCACATTCAATACAATTCTTGTCTGCTTTCTAGCATTGTTTACGATTATACAACAAATCTCGATTGTCCATAATAAAACTCCTTTCCTTGACTCGTCCTTGATCCTCTCTTCAGTTTGTTGAATCATCTGATCTTCGAATTCCTTTTTTATTGTAAATTTCAATTTAGGATGTTAAAAAAATGTTTCAAACTATATGTAAGCCCAAAAGATGTCATAAAAGTATCATAAAAATGTCTTTTGAGATATAAATGTCTAAAAGATATCATAAAGACATCTTCTAGATTTTCCTTGTTGTCTGACTGTACAGTCTACTTTAGCACCGACAAGAATTGCATTCTTGAGAGAAAAAGAGTTTAAATAGTACATGACATAGTACTTGTAATTTATAAAATTAATAATTTTTCGTTTCATTATTTAGCTCAACATCTAAAATTTCTTCGACATCTTATTTAAAGTATGAATCATGTACAAAAACTTTTGCATGCGTCTTCTTGGAAAAAAATGTTATTTATAAAATACTGTACAAAAACTGCGATATGTAATGAGTACTTTTAGGAAACGTGCTATCAGCGCTATTTGTATTATAAAACATACTATATCCTTGTGTCTAATGGATGGTGAAGATAAAATAGACACAAATAGCTTCACCTCGAACGCAACCATTACATGTTGAACAAACTAGTAGACAGTTGAAGACCAGAATTTATGAACTCACGTCAAAAATCACATAAGGAGAAATACAAGTACTCATTCGGTTATTACTGTATTATTATAGATCGATCATAATTTTAATATTAAGATACTAACACGATCATAATTTTAAATCAAATCATGTTGAAATTATAGCTGTTAAACAAAATTACGAGAAACAATCAAATTTCGAAATTACTAATAGTAAACAGTAAGAAAACGACATTAATTTGAATTTATACACGGAATTACATCTTAATCAATAATGTATTATTGCTACTTAAATATTCTCAAATTTATGTTTTCTGATAACATCTTTTTTACTTTGATCTTTCCAATCTCAACAAATCTAATCTCTCTACGATGATTTATAGTTTTCTTTATAACATATGTAACCGTCTCATACATCATTTCAGTACTCTCTTTAATATATTCTGTCCTTTATTTTAAATAAATGAAGAATACATTACGTTCCTAAGCTTATCTTTAACGCTTATATTTTCCCGATTAATTATCTTTTACATGATGGATTTAATTGTCAAGACTCATCTTACTTGAGACCATCCAACCTTCTAATTAGTTATGGGATAAAGACTTCCAATATCGTTTTTAAGTTGAATAATATAACCAAAGGAGTTACGTAGACGGATTACACAACATAATAAGTTAACTAATCAAAGGAAGAAAAGAAAAATCAATCTTTTCTTATTATACTCTTAACTCAAACAGCGATTTTAAATGCAGTAAAATACGGCCGTCTTAAATATGGACGAACATAAAGAAAGATACGACGATAAAGCAGATAAAGAAAATGTTCTGAATAAATAGTGAAGAAAAAATTAGAAAAACCGGAATTATGAGTTTGGAGGAAACTGGCTGGCTGGAATAAGAGGAAAAAACATAATAAATTTTATAAAGAAGAAACGGTCTAAATCGAGCGGTAATAAGATTTTTCATAAAATAAATTTCTGGTTTACAATGTCAATAAAACATAAAAATATAAAATATAAAATAATATAAAATTAATATCGAACGTTTCGGAACCCACACGAGTCCTTCTTCAACAATTTTTATCGTTGTTACAATACCATAGAGATGAAAGCATAATCTTACGTTCTAAGCGACATGATATAGTGAAATTTGTTCGAAGAAATTGATCCTCCTATTTTTGTGTGAATGTGGAAATTGTGTAATAAAATGTCTAAAAACAAGAGCATCTTTAAGTATTTGTCTGATTCTGTTAAGCGCAAGTGTTACATCAGATGTAATACTTAGGGATGCTCCTGTTTTCAAACATTTTATTACACAATTTCCACATTCACACAAAAAGAGGAAAATCAATTTTTTCGAACAAATTGTACCACACCATGTCTCTTAGACATAACAAGATTATGCTTTCAACTCTATAACATCGTAATATCGACAGGAGTCATTGAAGAAGGACCCGTGTGTGTGAGTTCCGAAACGTTCGATATTAATTTTATGTTATTTAAAATTTTTTATATATTTTACATTTTTTATTTTTATGTTGTATTAACATTGTAAAGTTACAAGAATTTATTCTATAAAAAATCTTATTACCCCTCGATTTAGACCAATTTTTCTTTATACTTTGAATTCCAATAACGAGCAAAGTCTAATTATACTAAATTTTATCGCGACAAAATTATTGTAAAAAAATCGTATTTTTAGTGAATGGGAAAGACAATGCTTTTGTTGAGAAAATTTTCCAATTCGAATTCTACTTTCAGAAATGGCCCTAGAGACGTCAACATGGCTGAACCAATGCTTCGTGGAGAACATTCTGCGAAAATCGGAAGATAATAATTCGATCCGGGTGATCGATATATTTTCGAAACCAGCCACGAATAAAGGTGATAACTACACTAGCGATATGATCCGAATTACTGCAGAATATTCGCGAGACCAAGACAGCTGTAAGATTAAAGAGAAAAAATCAATTATCCTTAAAATATTGCCTAAACTCGGAAGTGTTCGACAAAAGTTTGTAAGTTGATTTAATCAATTGTACCAGAAGATTTACGGGTTATAGCCGTGTCTTTCTTCATTCTTAATGCCGATGTTCCATGAACCATGCCGTTCACATTATCAGGGCAAGGGGTGCACTGATACTGGTTTTAATCACTTTTAATATTCCTAATTTATGGAGAAAAAAGGAAGAAAAAGAAAAAATAGGGAGAGAGAAAGAGAGAGACATAAATCTGAAACAAATTTTATTGTTTTCAAGTATATCATATTTAACAGAAAGATTTTAGAACAATTATTCTTGGATAAAAATAAATAAAATATATATTTAAGATTGTTAATCTTAAATAAACTTGTTACAGGTCACAAAATCAGGTCTCTTTCGAACCGAAATGTTGATGATGTCAGACACCTTGAATAAAATGAATAAATTGTTGGAGCCGAAGTATCGTTTGAGCGGGAAGACTCTCTATGTGCAAAATGAAAATCCAATGCTTATAGCAATCGAAGATCTCGCGTCTCTTGGATTTCGAATGGCCGATCGTTTGTCTGGTCTTGATTTAGATCATTCCATATTGGCGTTTCACGGACTTGCCAGGTTTCATGCAGCCTCTGTAGCCTTATGTGAAAAGGTAAATCGTCACGCGATACTTATGGTACATCATTTGCCCTTCATACAAATAAGTTGTATTTGAATTTCGAGAATCCATTAAATTTGTTATTTTTTATACTTACATCAGTTGCGTAACATGTTGTTGCAGATTATTAAAAATTCAGATCTTGGCACCGATACAAGGATTACTCTTGCTTTTAAAATGTCTCTCCAACATGTGTGTTGTCTGAGCTATCTCGTAACTTTCTTTAAAAAGAAAGATCTATTCTAAATTTGTCAGAAAATTGCATGTTATAGAATAGTATTACAATTATTGCGTAAATTTTTTATATATCTAAATATACGTATATAGTATTGCAAATTTTCAATTTGCTCTGTAAACATAACTATTTATCTTTATATTCAAATGATAAATATGTACATAAAAATGTTCTTTAATAAAGATATTTTAATATTTAGGAACCACAACAAAAAGAAATGTACTTGAAAGGAACATTTAACAAGCAGCAATCATCGGAAATGAAAGATATTTTTATCAAATGTACTAAAGGTTTAGCAGACGAGATTGTAAATTGGCCTGAAGTAAAAAAGTAAGATTTTTTAATACTCATAATAACGTTTTACATATGAGACAAGATAAATATTTAGTATAGAATCAGAAAATAGGGCAAATACAAATACATATAATATTATGCTGCTTAGAAAGAATATATGTACAAAATATGGCTTTTACATGAAATTCTTAGAATTTTACATTTATTTAATTTTTATTATTAGATATTCGGAAAAAATTGCTAAACTCTCCGATCATATATATCAAATAGGGATAGATGCAACCAAGCTCAATAATGAGGAATTTAATGTCATTACTCATGGTGATTTCCACGTGAACAATATGTTGTTCAGATATGACAATAATGGCAAACCTATTGATCACATTTTTGTAAGTATCATCATATTTATATTAAAAATATATATTTTTAATTTAGAAGAATGATTTTATCACACGCGCGCGCGCACCAAAGCTTATAGTCACATTATTTTATTAATCTGCATTTCAAAATTTTTATGATAATTTTTATAGTTCTGTTCAAACAATAATAATAAATTTCAATAAAAATAAACAAAATAAACTAAATAAATAGATAATATTTAAAAGAAAAACGCTATTACAATACTAATGTATTTTTTAATTGTCCGCAATGTCAGCTTTAGCGATTAAGATAAATATACGGTGTGCTAATATAGTAAAAAATACTTGGAAATACAATGTACAATATGTAAATAATGCAATAACCTCAGCTGTTTAATCGCATTCAGCTCATAATTTTTTTATCCATATCATCCGAGCAAATTATCAGCTTTGAAAAATTTTATAAATATGACATTCCTAAACATGATTTATCACTTTTGGAGTGAATAGATCTCAATTTTAATTCAATATTGCCGAGAGGTAATTCAAATTCAAAAGATTGATTGCGAAAGGATTCATTTGATTACAGGTTGATTTCCAAATGTGCGTTTACGCAACGCCTGCACTCGATTTAATATTTTTTTTCAATACAAGTCCTTCCTTGGATGTCATGGAAAACAAAAAAGATATTCTATTAAATGAATATCTTGACACTTTGTCAGCAACTATGAAGCAATTGAATTGCAAGACGCTGCCGCCTACCATGGAGGAACTGAAAGTTACCATAAAGCAAAAAGCTCATTATGCAATGATAATATTCTTCGTCGTTTTACCATTTATGCTGTGCTGTAAGACCAAGGCAACAGATTTGGATGAATTATTGAGTACTGGTAGACATCCAGGTTTCAAGAGCGAAAATTATAAAAAATTAATGATAAAAAGATTACCACTGTATGATGAATGGGGTTTATTGGACCTTTAAAGTTTGTTTCACATTTTGTGATATAAAATAAAAAAATAGAAAATCAATATAAATCTAGCAAATAAGTAAAATAATTAAATATAAATAGTTAGGTTACACAGCTTTTCACGCCAGTTTCGCCAATAATAACCAATATGTAAGGATGCGGTACCAGACTACGTATTAAAAACTGAAATTAAAAATTTAAAGTTTCTAAAAATTTAAGTTTTTAACAACTGGTATAAGCTCAATTTGTTCTTGACCTGGGAGGTATATTAAGTTTAATTTGGAAATTTATTTGAGCGGATATTAATTTAATTTAAAAATTTAAAGATTGTACCAATTAAAACAAAAGAAGTTAAAATTTCTTCGTCTTTATTGGTTAATTTTCAATCTTTAATCTCGAATCTTAATCTTTAAAAAATGTATAGATTGATTCCGACTTAACTTATATAAGAATTATTACTGCACTGTCCGTTGACATTATAAAAAAGATGGCTTATATAAACAGAACTGGATTATCATTGGAAGCATATACTATTTTATCTTAAACCTTATCACATATCCATTATATAATACTCCTTCTCCCCTTCCACAGAAGTCCCCCTTCTGTTTTCTTTGACGTATGTACAATTCCTTGCAGTTAGTTCTACTTCTTCGTTACTTTCGATTTACTAGGTAAAGCATTATACGTTCCGAGTTTAAGATAATAATAAAAAAAAATATATATATCTCTAACTTATAAGTACCTTCAATTTGCGTATTTGGAAATCTATATTGCTGTCTCACTTCCTAAATATAATGAATTAACAAGGATTGTTATTAATTTTTCATTTATGCATTTAACGTTTTAAAAATTTGGCGAGTGACTATATGTATCAACATCTGCGGTTATATCGTATTCAATTAATTTTATAGCTTTTTATTTATGTATAATTCCAAATTTTTCACTTAATTAATATGTAAGTCGATAATACAGAAAATTATTATATTTCGAATTTGTTAAATATTCTAATCAATTATTGATTTTGTCTATTCAACTAGTTTTTTATTCTAACAGTTAAAGTGATTTTGTTAAAATTTGTTAAAATATATCAATCACACACAGAGTATAATAGTAATCACAAGAATAACTGGCTTAATGCTTTTACGATTTTGTTGATATGACTTAAATTTTAATTAGCTAAATAAAATAAATCTTACTCGGATATATGTCTAATAATGAAAACATTAATTATTAAACTGGACAAAGTATAAAAAATTATTATACATATGTATTATATATGTATAATTGAAGTTCCCCTTCAAACATATGTTTTCGCGTTTTGTGTTAAAGAGACAATATATAATACGGTGAAAGAGGCAATATATGTATATAAATATATTGACAATATATATACAATAGAGACAATATATATAATTTATCGAAAAAATTCTCCAATTTCAATTTCAGAAATGGCTCTAGAAACATCGACGTGGCTAAATCTATGCTTCGTGCAGAAGGTCTTGCGAAATTCAGAAGGTAATAATTCGATTCAGGTAACTGATATATCTTTGGAATCAGTCACAAACAAGGGTGATAACTATACTAGTGACATAATCAGGATAATTGCCGAATTTTCTTATGACCTGCAAGGTGACATTAAGAATACAGAGAAGAAATCCATGATTGTTAAAATCTCACCTACACTTGAAGGTGATCGAAAGAAACTTGTAAGTAGATTTAAATTTAATTTATATAATATTTCTAATATGTAGAGGAAGAAAGGAGAGAGAAAGAGAGAGAGAGATTAAATTGTAGCAGAAATTATAACTTGTGAGAGATTTTGACTTTAAGACATATTACATTTTAACGTTATAAGATTATAAGAACGAATCATAAATAAAGGTCATTAAAAAAAAATATTTTTCACTTGTTTGATAACAAATTTATATGTAGAATAAAATTATTATTTATTTACCATCTGAGAAGCCGAAACTTTTTATTACAAAAAATGTTCTTCGTATACATAGATGTCTACATATTACAAAAAATTGTATATTGTTAGAATAAAAAAATCTATTATATATAATTCTATAGACAAAAAATCCCGTTGTTAATTTTAAATATAAACTTACAGGTCACACAATTAGGTTGCTTTCACAGTGAGGCATTGATGATGTCAGATACCTTGAATAAAATGAATAAGTTGTTAGGGCCAAAGCATCGCTTGAGTGGAACGATTCTCTATGTACAAAATGAAAATCCAACACTTTTAGTGCTCGAAGATCTCGCACCTCTTGGTTTTCGAATGGCTGATCGTTCGTCTGGTCTTGATTTAGCCCATTCTGTATTGGCACTTCGCGGACTGGCTAGGTTTCATGCAGCCTCTGTAGCCATATGCGAGAAGGTAAATCATCTCACGATCAGTCGTAAATTCCATTTACTTAATACTGTACGTTAAAAATTTATCTTATTACTACAAAATATATCTAATATTATAAAACTAAGTACTATAATACTATAAAACTAAAATGCTGTGCCCTTTGTTACATCCTATGCGGATTTTTTTGCTTATAAGAAATAAATTAAAACTTTATTGTGTTTATACTAATGACGTCAAGTAACAAAAAAAATTCTGGTTATATGAAAATTATTTTGCATTGCATAATATTATTTTAAATTAACATTAAAATCTAAAAAAAAATAGGTTTTTTCTTTATAATTTGTATTTATTATTATTAGTTGTTTGGTTATTCATCTTTATTGTTTTAATAATTAAATTTATAATTTGTCTTAAGTATAATAACAATTGGAAATAAACATTTTTTGGTTGTTTCCAAAATGGATAAACATCAATATCTTTTAACAAAAACATGTTAATATTTAGGAACCAAAAAAAAAAGAAATGCATTTGAAAGGTACATTCAACGACCAGCACCCGCCGGAAATGAAAGATATTTTTATTAAAAGTACTAAAGCTTTAGCAGATGAGATTGCAAACTGGCCAGAAGTGAAAAAGTAAGATTTGCATAAATTGCAGAAATTAATTGCTTTATTCTTCAATGTTTATGATAACGTTTTATATGATACGAGATAAGTATTTAATATGAAGATACTGAACATGTTAAGTAAAAAATTGCAAATATAAGTATAGTATAGTTTTTCCATAATTTTGTACAATTTTGTGTTTATGTGATTTTTGTTTCTAGATACTCGGAAAAAATTGGTAAACTATCCGATCACGTATATCAAATAGGAGTAAATGCAAGCAAGCTGTTTGAAGATGAATTTAATGTTATTAATCACGGTGATTTTCAAATGAATAATATACTGTTCAAATATAACAACGATGGCAAACCCATTGATAACATTTTTGTAAGTATTGTCACGTCATTAAAAAACCATGTACTTCTTCTAAACATGAGTATTCATAGATTGATTATAAGCGCAACTTTATATTACAACTAAGATTAAATACAATATAAAATTTTTGTAAAATCTGATTTACATTTATCGGAATCTAATTTATATTATTGAATGACGTTAAGTGACGTTCCATTTCTTTTGTTGTGAATAAATTTTATTTCTAATCGAATTGGTTCAAAAGATTGATCGAACAAAAAAATTTGTTTGATTACAGGTAGACTTTCAGATGTGCGTCTATGCATCACCGGCACTCGACCTTCATAGTTTTCTCAATTCAAGTCCGTCCCTAGACGTTATTGAAAACAAGAGACATATTCTATTAAATGAATATCTTGACACCTTATCGGCGATTATGAAACAACTGAATTGTAAGACGCTTCCGCCCAGTATGGAGGAATTGAAGGCTATCTTACAACGAAGAGCTAGCTTTGGAATGATAATATCCTTTACGGTTTTACCATATATGCTGCGCTGTCAGACTGAAACAGATTTGAATGACATAATAAGTACTGGTTCTTTTATGTATCCAAAGAGCGACAGTTTTAAACAATTAATGATAAAGAGGCTGCCATTATATGATGAGTGGGGTTTATTAGATCTCTGATTTATACTTCACCATTAGTGATAAAATATAAAAATTTAAAAAAAAACTAAAAGTAACAAACATGCATAATCGTAGTTAATACATTAAAGTTAAACATTAGATACGAAATGTTTATGTAAATAAACTTTTATAAAAGGAAATGCGGACTAAATATTTTATAAAAATGGTTTCCAACAGCACGGAAAAAAGTTACGGTTGCCACAACCAATCTAAAGCCGTAATCACACTACGGGTTGCGCGCTCTGTTGCGATTGAGATTATGGTTGAATGTTGAATTGAGATTACGCTTAATATAGTTGTCTACACCAAACGTAAACGGAGAACAAAGTTTATGAAATCAAGAGGGAGATACGTCAATATTTTACTCGACGACGAGAACTATGAATATATGAGTGGTCATGTAATTGACGGAAGAAATTTGCTACCCGCGACAGTTATTCAGTACTCGTTTGAAAAACTATTGGTATCATGAAGGGAGTAATGCACACAACGATACCAATAGTTTTCCGAAATGTAACATTTATTCGTGCTACACATTTGTCGAAAAATTATGCTGTAGGACAATGTATTACAATACAGACAGGTATTTACAAGATGAGTGATTTTAATTATACATAGGTAATCGATATTTTGTCAGAAATTTCCTTAATAGTATTTGCAGGTACCAAAAAAATGTGTACTTTAAATTAATGTATAAATATATGTATTACGCCATACTTTACAATATAGTTGAAAAATGTCTAAATGTTTCTAATCGATTTTTAGCGAATACTGATTACGGTTAATACATATATTACGATAATAAAAACGCAGTATAGTCAAATATATGAAAATGTTACAGATGGAAAATTTGAAATAACCGAAGGAAATAGCGTTGTTGTCACAGGTTGGTGTACGAGACATTGAATGCAGAACAGGAAATGATTCCAACAGATCTGTTATCGGAGAATAATGATGAAAAAACAATACATGATGGCACGAGATATCTACACAGTTGAAATTACGTGGATACCAGTAAAGCGGCATGTTTCATAGATTAAGGAGTGCCTCTATTTCGAAAACACGAGGACAATCTTTTTCGTTTGGAAAAACAATTAGGAAACATTATGAATAATATGTTACAGATATAAATATATATAGCTATCTATACGTGATCCGAGAAACGTATGTTACAACCTAATAAATGCATTTTGTTTTATTTTTTATGTCTAATTCTATGTTAGCAAAAAATTATATTTAAAAAATGTCTATAATATTTAGAAATTTTATTTTTTGTACATACAAAAATATAAATTGTTTTACAAAACGTTAGTGTGTGTGTATATACATATCCATGTGCAATGATTTTACTTAAAATTAACTAGTTTTTTATTCTAACAGTTAAAGTGATTTTGAAAATTTGTCTGCTTTCACAATGATTTTACTTGAAATTAGCTATTTAAACTTGAACTGATTTGATATTTGTTATAAAATGGCGATGTATACCGCTGTTTATCCGTCAAGTGCCGGTCAATCTCAAGCCGAAACTACCGAAGATACGGAACGCACTGAAATAACTGTGAAGAAGAAATGTCTCGAGCAAGGATTCACAGAGCACGATCTCTGTCCATTCGTAAGTACACAAATATAAAAAATAGTGTATCATTGACGGATCAAGCATTTTCTTATTTAACAAAAATTGTTGCTTTTCTTTAAGAAATTACAGTGGTCCTTCGGATTAAATTCAGAAGTACCGGTTGTAAATCTAACTACTAAAAATCGTACGTTATTGGCGTACGCCTGTTCGCACGTGGCTGTAATTTATGACTATAGTTCGAGGAAAATGTTACCACTCCTAGGTCACGTTGGTATACGTTTGAGTTTGTCGCGAAACGATACTGATTACTGACAAATAATACTGAAGAAAGATCTTATAATCCTTTTTAGCGAAATCCTGTTAAAACGTTATCGACCTCGCGTGACGGCAAGTGGTTACTAACAGCGGATTCCGGAGAGGACAGTGTAGTAGTGGTTTGGGACACAGAAAAGGGGTAGAAAATGTTTTTTCTGCAGTTATTTTGCAAAGTTCTAATATTACTCTTTGTGGCTAGTATTACTTTGTGACTTATGTATTAAAAAGTAAGTGGAATTATTAACATTTTTAGGATTCCCGTTTGCACTTTATTTAATCCACATAATAATGAAGATATTACAGCTGCTGGTATTAGTCCTAATGCTAAACAAATAGTCACCGTTAGCAATGGCAAATGTCAGAATGTGCATTTCTGGTTATGGTCTTATGGAAAAGACAAACCAGATGGTTCGTTATCTTCTGTACATTCATTAATTATTTTTCTCGTCCTAATATATTTGATGCGATATGAAAATCGAAGCATTAATATATTATTTCATATTATTGTCAAGAATTTTGTATCCCTTTTATATTATTATTGTATAATTATTATTTATCAAAAGCAAAAGATGCGATTATTATAACTAAAATTTTTTAAAATAATTCAGAATTAGCTAATCTAAAATATTTTTATTAGCATCGACTTCGTTAGTCAACATTACTGAACGTGTTAAGGGAATAACTTTCAACGACAAATGTTCGGAACAATTTGCGTTGACGACTGATTATCATGTTTTATTCCTAATTTGGGTTGGTAAAAAATATATTATTATACTTTATATATGTATAATCATGTTACATCTTTTCGTTTCCTAACTAAAATAGATAGTTTAAAAGAATCATTGATATAATAAATATCAGAAGTAGAAATTATAATAAAAATGAAAATCATAAAGTATGATCAGACATAAGACTTTACATATAATAAAATAAAATATATTTATGTGTTTCTTCTTAATTTCATAAATAAGAATGGTCACGCTTTGAACTACGATTGTCCCAAAGTTATGGCAAAAATTCAACGTATTGGTGTCTTTAATGCATCATGCTACGTATCAAAAATACAACAAGTATTTACAGCAAGTACAAATGGTATCATCTGTATTTATTAATAATTTATTAATAACTTAATTACTTATCAAATAAATATTCTCTTATAATGCTATTATTTTAGGCTACATTTTAGTATGGGACAACGTTTCTTGTGAAGACAAGCACACTTCTGATGATACTAATTGTAAAAAGAAAAAACACAGAAAAACTCTTCATTTACAGAAAAGCAATATTACTGTTATTATTGATAACGAAGGGTAAATTTACAGTCTAAAATTATTTTAATAAATCTGGTAATAGTCATACTTTTTAATGTAATTTAATTTCGTAGTATGCTTGTTACGGGAAATACAAATGGTCGTGTTACTTTCTATGATTACCAATTGAGACTTTTGTATTGGTGTGAAAGTCTTGATTCTATTCGATGGCTAAGCTTCGATCTTCAGTCTAATTTGTTACCTCCGGTATTTGTCGTTGATGTATCTAAAAGTAAGCTTTATTTTGAAAGAATCCTCTGATAAAAAATATTCTTATAATATCTCTTAATAATTTTACAAACTTTTTGTATTTTTTAAATTTTATGAAGCTTCTTAAAAATAAACTTTTACAAATTTCTTAAATTTTTAGAAATCATAGAAGAATATCTTTTAGAAAATAGAAATTTTTATAAATTTCAGAATTTATATAGTATTAATAATTATTCTAGAAAATATGCAGATATTTACATAGCATTTCTGAAAAAAGTTCTATCTCGTGTAAAAAATCTTCCAAAAAAGATTTCCTAAAGAATTATAAAATTATACAGAAATTTAAAAAAATTAAATAATTTATGTAGAAATTTTTTAAAATTCAGAAATTTACATAGATAACTATTATTGTTTATATAATTTGAAAGATTATATAAATTTATAAATAAATTTTAAGGAGAACATGCGCAATGAGATTTTGACCAATAATTTACTTATATTATTGGTTATATATTTTAATAATATAGTCAATGTTAATGAAATCACTTATTAAAAATATTTAAAAAATATTATGGTATCGGCAACATAGTATCCTTGAGAAATGTTTTATTAGGGTCTTTCCAATATCTCTCTTATGTATCTTGACCCAAAAGTCATTTCTTCTTAAATATACTTTTCGCTTTGATGTCCGGGAAATAGAAATAAAAGCATTATTATGCATATATCGATATGCATGATAAAGTGGAAAAATAGAGTACGGATCATGATATATTAATATATATTTCTATATAGTAGACGAGCGTCAAGATGACAGCAAAACGGAAACAGTTTTAAAACTGAATGTCAATGCAGAATATATTTCACAAAATTACAAAAGTGATAAGACCGCCGAAACTAACAAAATAATATTGAATTCTTTGCCAACGGATGCTACTCTACAAAGCTCTCCATTTAATATTCGAAATTTTCTTGCGTGTAAGAACTTCTTGCAAAAATTACAATATTATATGAATTATTTAATGTTAAAACAGCAATATACATATTACATATATAACACATATATAACACATATTGCTGCATATATTACCGCATTCTTCTTTTTATCCACATTTCGCTTTAGGTTCTTCTACGGGAATAATAGCATTAATAGAAATTCCGAAGCAGAAATGTCACTTGGTGTTCCGTCATCCGGCTGCAATTGTGACTAGTATGGATAGTCATCCAGAAAGGTGGGAAATTTTCAAATACAGAGACTTAGCAAGATTCTGTTGAAATAAATATAGTATAAATAGTAATTTTTCAACAACAGCAACTATGTAGTTGTGGGCGACGTTCATGGAACCGTACATTTATACAATTATGAAAAGTGCACTCTGTTAATATCTAGAAGCATACCACGTCTTCCAGACTATCGGCCAATTCTCGAAAAACAGATGATTGAGGAAAACATTATTTATGTCACCTGTCCGCAAAGGGAGCATGAGACCGCGAAGGCCGTTACGGCTCTAAAATTCTCACCAAGATGTATATAGATGATGTATACTGATGAATATTTAATGTCTCTTTATTATTGTAAAGGGAGAAAAGGAAATTCACGAAAAGAATGCTTATCATCTGTTTAGGCGATATGCTAGTGTGTGGCTTAAAGAACGGGGCAATCTGGATTCTACATCATATCACCTTAGATCCTATAGATGAAATTCCATATAAACATTCTTCAACAGCTATTAGTAAAATTACTTTCACACGGTGTGCCGAATATATGGCTTATGCAGTAAGAAAATTCTGCATTCCACGATATTTCGTGAATAATACTGCACGTTATGACAATAAATTTAATGGATTATTAATTAAATAAATTAACCTCTTCTAAAGGTCAATAAAACAAAATTTATTTGTAGGATAACGCGTTGACTGTAGTAGTATTCAAGAGAAACAGTACGAAGGAGTCTAATGTGTGGAATTTGATCGGAAAATATCACTCACATTATTTACCTATCAGAGATATACTTTTCGGCCCGGCCGCATCCGATTCCGATGCACCGCGGTTTTTCTCTTTGGGAGAGGATCGAGAGCTCGTCGAATACGATCTCGCGCACAGGTTGTATTGTAAATGTCCTATTGTGTTATGTACTATAGAAATTACATTTGGTACAAATTTTTATGTACGTAAATGTTATTAAAAATTATGTTTTTGAATGAGATTTATAATATAATGGAATTATGTAATCATATAGAATAAAATTATATGGACAAAATATCATGTATAAGATAGTAGAACAAATATTTATTTCAGAATCATTAAGAGAAATGTGAAACATGATTTTAATAATATTTCACTTTTATGATTTCTATATTTTAATCAAAGATGTATTTCCAAAATTTATAAAAATTATTTCATGATTATATTATTCAAAAAAACTATGTAATTCATTAATCGCGTAGCGATTACAATTCTCTCTATAGTTAATTAATTAAGTATTTGAAAAAGATAGCAATTTTTCATTTGAAGAGAGGATAACGTTTTGTAATTACATTACAGCGGACCATATCCAGTGCCAGGACTTCAAATTTTGCGTATCGATCAGATCGAACAAAGTGCCGTTCCTCTTTGCCTAGCATGGTATCCTGTATCCGGCATTGAAAAATTCCTCATGATCACAAATTCTGAAGTAATACTTAGTCTTGCGATTCGTATAGATCATGTGAGAAAAATGTAATATCTCAATCTACAATTGCAGTACAAGTATAAGATCTTTAGTGATACTACCAAGGCAATTCGTGGAACTTACTTAGGACCCACGTTCAAAAAACCAGTAGAACATTTTCAAGTAACACACGAGATATATAAGATATATATATAACTGTTTAAACAATTCTAGAAAAATAGAAAACGTAAATTATACAGTAGAAATATTGAAAAAATATTCTAATAGATGTAATTAAATTTTAAAAGCCATGGAAATAATAAAACGTTAAGTGATCATAGATATCAATGAGTGTTCCAAAATTTATTGCCAATACTAAAAATGTATAGTGCACGTGACGAAAACTATAGAATTTCAGTACTAACAGTAAATTTTGGAATGCAGCTAATATAATACATAAGTAAATAATTAAACCGTCTTTTTTTCTTCAGAAATATCCATTAAATATTTTATAATAACACGTATAAAGTAAATAATTAAAGAACAAATAATTAAAGAACTTATTTCTAAAAATTTAAATTTAATTCAAACTTTCCTTTTTCTTCCTTTTTTTTATCAGAGAAATATCTTCAATTTGTAATTAATTAATTACTATATTAAAAATCGCTATAATATTATTAGATTTTAACCGACAAATTTATTGACAACGGCTATGCGGTATTTGCGACCGATAGAGAAATTGGTCTTCAGTTAATGCCTTTCGATGGTAATCCGTACAAGATTGTCGGCATGACAGGCCATCCTCAAAAAGTTAGATATTCTCTATGCATATTTACTTTTAACAATTGGCATACACGATTCATTTTTATTTACAGATAATAGGTATCTCTGTCAGCAACAATAAGGAAATACTTTTCACCGCAGGTTACAATGATCCTTGTGTATTAATGTGGAAAATACAACTGAAGTTAGTTGCTTCAATAGTAAATTATGTAAAAATTTAAAAAATCACGTACATTTCTTCTACTTCAACAATCTACATTACTAAAATAACAAATCTCTCCTCTCTTGCTTCCTATAAATCCAAAAAGTACAATTCTATTCTTAACGATCTTTTATTGGCAATCTTATTATTTAATTAAACATTTCTAACAAAAATTAATTTTATGATAATTAATTAAAACAGTTTTACAGTTTAGTACTTCATAAACTGAAAAAAAATCACTGATTATTGTGTAAACACGTTCTATAAAATATGAATATACGAACAAAAAAGATTCATGCACTGCAATTGTGTGTAAAGTTAAACTTCTTGGTTCTGACATCATCGTTTAATGACTTTAACGGCATATAAATAACGATTCTTATCATTAAAGAAACAATTTTTTTTAGATCTGTTGACGTAATGGCACGATTAGGCGGAAAAGATCTATCGCCGTTTTATTGCCTTATCAAAGGTGGGAAAAAAGGATGGTTAGCAAACGAGATGAAGGATCTGTTCTATTATGCGCAGATATTACATCAAGGCGAGAATACGACCGCAGCTAGAATCGTCTCCGACACCGTAATTGTCGAGCAGATTCCAAATCTTATGCGAGCTATTGGATATTTTCTGACGAACAAAGAAGTATACTTTTGCAGTATCATGAAGCATAATACCTATATATATGCAATTTTTCATAAGTCATGATTTTAATTTTAAATGTTGAATTCTTTGACACTAACTCCGGAGATATCTTTTTTTTAGACCTTTCAAAATTTCAGTTACTCTTATGATTGAAATTATTTTTCAAATTTTTTTACACTATACATCTTTTTTCTACAAATTAAAAATTTTCAAATGTAAAATTATTTGTCAAAGTAAACAATAAGTAAAACTAAATTGTTTTTATAACTAAGGCAAAATATCTGTTTTTAAGATAGAGAATATCATGACAGAAGTATGCTATAAACATTACACTGAAACCGGTAAACTTGTCGAAGAGATCACTTTTGAAGAATTCGTGCAACTGTATGTGAATCACCGACCGGCGTTTGGAATTTGCATGCGCCACATAAAGGAAGCTTTTCATACATTTATCGAAGAGAATTCCGACAGCATGGATCCAACTTTAACACGAGAGCAGTTTGTAGATATTTTACTCGGAGGAATAATATCGAAAACTTTAATGGAAAATGATAAACCTATCGGTAAATTAATAATTATAATAGTTAACGTAAACTAACTATTATGTATTATTACGTACCATTAATCCTTCGGAACTGATATCAAAATCTGTAAAAAACAGATACATCTATAACATATTTAATTTATGTTTATTAAAGACCACTAATTCCAGAAAGAAATCAAAATGATGTAATTTGCATTAAAAAAAAAAACTGAATTTAGATCCATATTCTTTAAGTACATATTAATAAGAATAATTCAAATTTTTGAACGTAACATAAAGGAAACTGAATTATTTTAACAGATTTATATTTGAGTGAGCCTAATAGATCTACCGTTAATTTCGAAAAATTAATTGATGTATTTATTTATTGATTTCGCCAAAAATATAATCATCAAATTTTTAATCTAAAAAAATGCAGGATTATAATAATGTACTAGAGACCATTATCTCCTTATTTAATACTTTATTAATCCTGCTTCTACTTAGATTATATATTGTATCATAAATCAAGTGTAAATTAGTAAATTATTTCGAATAAATAAGAAAACATAGACTGTATTCAAATTTGGATAAACGATATGTATAAAAAAATTGAAACTAAACTTGCAATACTTTTAAAATAAATATCTTAATAATGGTTCAATATTTCTCTTATTATTTTTTTTTATATTATTTGCCATAGGTGAACCGTTGACTTTGCAAGAAGCATATACATATCTCAAGATACTGATGTTTCCTAAAGAAGAAATGGTTGAGACTCAACCAAGTTTGTCTCAAAGATCCGTATCCTTCAATTTTCGTTTCCTTCCGGCGGTAACTATCTCCCTCATAATACGTTTAAAAACATTATGCAAATAGGCATAAATAAGATAAACTAGTCATTAGGCTTCCCGAGAGTAATGTATTATTACGTTATGATACAGAGGATATCTTACAAAGATTTCACCATGGATATCATGGGTGTTGAATCATTGGAGGAAACTATGGCTGACAATTGAGAAAATCAGCACGACGGTTACTTGAAGTATTCTAAGAGGAATTTTTTACAGCTATGTACCGCTGTGACAAGGTCCGTTAAAAAGAGATTAATAAATCAAAAACAAAAACTGCGCGCGCGATTGTTTGTTCTTTTAAAGTTAAAATTAAGATTAAGAAGCGCTCGAATAAAACGCTGGCAGAATCGTCGCCAGAGTCCGTCATTTGCTTCTTCGGTTCGCATAAAAATATTTAAACTATACAGCACACGAAACTCTCGTACTTGTTGCTGTAATACTGTTCAGCAAAATTTTTAATAAACATTTTGTAATCATTATTTCTAATATTACAGTACTTGCAATTACGCGTTATTTTAACAATCAACAATTTATAGCCAAAGAACAATGTCTATCTGCCTATTCGCCGATAATCCCGTACAATAAAATTAATACAACCACAGATAATTACCATAGACCGGCTTTTTCTACGTTGTAGAATTGTCAGCGGAAGAAATGTTTTGTCCGTTAAAAGAATAAGATTTTATTCCGAGACAATACCTATATGATAGACTAGAAGCAAGGAAAGATTCGCCTTCCGAGAGGTACATTGCTTTAAGGAAGCGCTACACAACAATATTCGCTATACCGTCGTCATTAAAGAAACCAATCAATGATGTTGAATGTATATAGCGATTAAAAAATTTAGAGTAGTTTGATTATCAATAAAAAAAAAGAAGACAATCATTTCTGTACCCACGGTTTTAGAAAAATTAAAAAGACCGGGGTACAGATACTGCCAGAAATACTAATCGCAAGTCGAATTGCAATTAGGCGTATCAAGTGGAGATCCTAAGATTCGTAAGACGCAACCCTGCCACATTATTAGGCTCGCGTACGATTTCGCATCATTATCTATACTATCACCAACAAGGTATCATTAAACACCGACTTATACAAATTTGTAGGATTCTTGTGTTAGCTTGTAATATCACACATTAAGTTTATTCCACTGAATAATGAGAAGATTCAGATTAATCGATCTGGATGTCAGTGATTAAATAATATATATAATATATATGTAACATATATATGTATATATCGAAATATTATTTAAGCACTACTTGTAAGATACATTCAGACATAAGACCTCGTTATTTAGTTGTGTATTTATATGCGGTCTAATGTTATTAATTTTATTATTATATAGACATCTGATAATATTTATTACATCATTTTTTTATTTAAAAGTTTATTTCCATCCACGTTCATCCATGTAAATGACAGAAAAAATGCAGTTTTCAAGAACATACACATATTGTTACTGTAAATATATAGCGAGACACTACCGTGTCTCCAGATTATATATATACTTATTTATATAAAGCATCTATATAATAATAAAAAAAATCGTCAATTAATTTAATATTGTGTTGTACGCTAATTCAAATTAGTTGAAAAAAATTCTTGTTAATAATGATACCTTGTCGGTGATATTATCTACCTATCTACTTATTCATCTATCTATCAATGCTATGTATTTATACATGACACCGTCATTAAAAGAAGTACAAAGAAATGTACACAAAAAACCTCATTTCATTCTTATAATTCTAAGACGTATTTACATAGTTATATATACAAACACTGTATGTATCGGCTTAAGAAAAATATCAACATGGAACAGTGTAGCAATATTTTTTTCTTTTCATATGCTCGTGAAAAAGAAAAGAGGAAAATTCTAATATTACGCCTAAAAAGCAACGCTCAAATTTGGTAATAACATGCCGTTGTCATTAAAATCCCGCGTGGCAATTATCAATCGCAGTACTCATCGTTTTGCACAATATCGTGTCTTTTTCTGCAGTCTGGGCAGTACCACCTGCCCTTGGGCGGCACCATTATACCAACACATTCAAAATGAAACCACTCAATGCGGCAGTCTTCACCGTCACAAGCTATCATCTCTGATACCTCATCGTATGGACATCGACAATAACAATAGATCTTGCCGGGTCGTTCCGCCGTCGGCGCGCCAACAGGCAATATAGTCGGGTTGATTTTCGACTGATTTACAATATTCTCCGTCTCAGATTCGCTGCTATCGCTGCTACTCTCCGCGTGACCCTCAGACTCAGTGGCGGATATCGTTGTGACGATTGGCGATGCCTCGGGTAGAGCCGTTTGCTGCTGGATCACTGCCTGCTCCACCTGAGCGGACCTGTTACCATACGTTTGTATAGTCTTTCCGCTCAAGGACAATCTCGACACCAGCGGTTTCAGATTCGGCGGCGTCATTATCGTCGTCGGTGGCAGCGGTGCAAAAGCCGGAATAGTGGTAGCGATTGTGGGGGTGGTTGTATCCATTTTTCGCCATCGGCTGAACGACTGTTTTTCTTGTGGTTCGTCGTCGCTCGAGTCGCCGTAAAAGCGCTTCGGCACACGTTTCCTCTTCGAAACTCTCTTGTTCTTCGCCTCTGTGCCACTGACATTTTTATTCGATACGTCCATGACAGCAGTGGCCGATGATGCTTGCTGCTGTTGTTGCATCTCTATCGCAATGCTCACAGCATTGCTGCTGTTGAAGTCGTTACATGTTGCAGCCGACGATAGGTTCGGCGTTAAGGATCTGTTATTAGAATGCAATGCCAACGTTGACTGCGACGATGCAACGAATCCCGGATTCTTCTGGTAAAGTGCCTTGGGAATGTTCAGTTTGATCGATTCCACGGTGGCTGTTGTAGTCGCGTTACGCTTACCGCCTCTCTCGCCCTTTCGTCGTTTCTTCGTTTTCGTTTTTCTCCTTTGCTGTTGCTGCTGTTGTTGCGGTTGTTGATTTTCGATGGTCATTGTAATCGAATCTGGTGCTGTTTCCGCGACTAGAACGCCATTATTCAGTGGCATTGATGGCTGGTCCATTGTCGGTATCAATGTCGAAGTTGGCGTCGACGTTGGTGTCGAGATCGGCGTCGATGCCGGCGCTACGGTAGCCAGCAATAGCAATTGATTGCGCTTCTCCGCCATTAATTTATTAGCAAGCAACTGCGGATATTCATCGTAGAAATCCTCATCGGTTTCGGTTTCCTCAGTTTCCAAATCAGATTCTCGCAAGAGAGGCTTCGCTGGAGAAGGCTCCCTCATTATCTCAGGGACCACGGAACCATTCTCTATCGCAATCTCTGGTTTGTCTTCCAGCTTGTTCTCTGGTTTGTCCTCCGGCTTATTCTCCGGCTCAACAGACTGGGATTTGTTCTCCCGCGTAGCTTCTCTTTCCTTTTTATTCCGGTCCTTACGATTGCTAGATTGCTTTCTGGGCGAATTCTCGGACGCGGAGCTGTCGGAATCAGAACTGCTGCTAGAACTGGAGGAGCTGCCAGACGAAGAGCTGCTGCAGCTACAGTTGGTGCCACACGAGCAACTGCTCGAGTCGGTATCGCTTGAGGAATCGCTCGTGGATGATGTGCTGCCACTTCGCTTCTTCTTCTTAGGAGTCTTTACCTTCCGTTTGTTCGCGTCGCTGTCACCTCCAGTATTGCGACTCGGAGTACCAGGTGACGGACTTCTTTCAGATTTAGTATCGTTCGCTTTCGTATCATTGTCCTTGGAAATAACTTGATCTTCATTCTTCTCTTTGTCGGATGAATTTACTACGCAATAATCATGATCAGAAAAAACGATACTCCTTAAATACGCTGCGTCAGTCTCAGGTACGCTCTCTTTCAACGCAACATTCTTGGCGGATTCCTCTACGTCCAAACTAGCAGCGTACGTCTTAAAATTGTCCCAAATACCGTCCATAATACGTGCTTCCTGCTTTTTCTCCTCCTCATTCCGTTCCACTTCGACTATATCATTATTCAACACGACACTGTCATCGTCATTGACGGCGATTGTTTCAGTAGTTGTTTCATTCTTCTTTGCCGCGTCTTCATCGATATTCTCTTTCTCCGGTAGTTTATCCGTGGAAGCGGGTTTCTCCTCCTCACTGTCAGTATCACTTTCGGACGACAGATTGAGTGGCGGTAGATCGTAAACATCGACCACTTTTTTCACAGCCTCTTTAACATTCTTCGACGTAGTCTCAACTCCTACCGTCGGGTCTCCATCGGTCATGGTCACAGATGTGTTTCTATCTGATTTCTCATCCTTGTCCGTCAGTGAAGTGTTAACTACATTCGTCACGTTCACATGGACGTCCTCAGGTTCAGGTTCCCTGTGAGTCGCTTGATGCTTAGCTAGGAGCTTTCGTGATATGAAACGCTGTTCGCATTCGTCACAGCCATATGGTGAATCGCCGGAGTGTAGCCTTTTATGCACCTTGAGAGCTACCGCGCGTCCAAAACTCAAGCCGCATTCTTCGCAAACGAACGCTGTGGGCGGTATACAGAAATGATATATGTGCGGCCATTTCTTCTGCAGACATTTTCGACATAGGACGCTCTCCGTGCCGTGCTTCCAAAACAAGTGTTTCGTGATATCCGGTTTATTACGGTATGCGATACCGCATCTGTAACACAAATGATGTAGCTTATGTTTCCAAACGTGATTCGAAAGGCGCTGCTGATTGCCTGTAGATTCCAGACAGACGTCGCAGGCATGGTGACGTTTGCGCACGTGAACCATCAGTCGGAATGCCGACGGCAAATTTGCTACAGGGCAGAGGCAACATCGATATCGTAGGTTAACATTCGGTGAATAAACTCCAGGACATAGATGGCATACCAATTCGCTATAACTGTAGAATGTCGATTTGCACATTATACAAATCAATATGGTCTTTTGATGCATTTTTCGGTTATGCAAGTATAACTCCTTGTGCACTGTCGAATGAAATCTGCAATGAAAACATTCGTATATCAGTACGTTCGGCACATTATATGTGCCATTTGTGCTGTTATATGTATCTAGATTAAAGTAACGGGACTCGAGTTCGTCGAGAGACCGCTTCACCCGCGCAGTAAACTGCTCCGCATGGATGATTATCGCGGGATGCTGCGGTTGAAACTTATGCTCCGCCAGCATATGCAGGCCCAATTGTTTGCCGTTGACTGCGATGTACCGTGCGTGATTGCAGTACACGCAAATGGGACTGGCTGCCTCTATGCAACGTTTCAACAGATCCTCTAACTCCATGCTATCCAAAGTGCCCTCAACATTCAAGTCAATACATGGAACATCTTCACCGGCTAACACGATACCACTATTATCGATCGTATGATTTTTCGTTTGCTCGTTTGCAACATCTTCAACTGCATTATTGACGGACGTTTCATTGGTGTTGTCAATTGGCAGCGTTTCCGTGATAGAGAATAATTCGTCAGTACACGTCCCAGTTTTAACTTCGTCGTTTTCCTCTGGATTCCTTTGACCCTTGCCTTCCACTTCATCATGTCTGTCTTCAGTCTCATCGGCTTCACCTTCCTCGTCATCTTCTGCCTCCTCGTCTTCTTCCAGATTGCTGTCTACTACCGCTAATTTATCGCTGTCAGAATCACTATCGTCCAGCTCGTTCACTTGATCATCGTCAATAATGTCCCTTCCAGTTTCCGAACCGTTCGGCATTCTCTCCTTCGATGTCGATCCTTCGGCGTTATTATTTTCCTCGGATTCCCTACTCGTGACGGTGGTTGTCGCGACGCTGAACTGCGAGTTCCTGTTACGAATCTTGATAATCAAACTCCTATCGGAAGAAGCAACAGCGTTAAATGAGACCGAAGCTTGAGATTCAGTGGTGTTTGTCACGACAGGTTTCTCCACTTTCTTGTCGATATTCTCAAAACTTTCTATCTCTTTAGATTGTTGATCCGATATATGCGATTCGTGTTGTGGACTAAATAATGATCGATTGACAGGACTACAGCTTCGTGCATCCTGTGGACTGCCGTATTTAGTTTCGGTCTCGCACATAACCCTCGCTTTTGTATCTATTGTAATTTCCTCGGTATCAAACTGCATTGGACTAGGTGTTCTCGAACTGGCCGAGTGTGTCAGATCAACATCGCTTTTATCGCATATTTCCTCGTCTTCAGTATTCGTTTTTTCAATCATATGTGACGCACATGCGTTTAGGGTATACGTTGCATCTTCTCTCTCATTTTTAATTTCTTCACCTGTATAGCGTGATACTTCCATAATGGTCTCGGTTACGCTATCGTAAGGTTCACTAAAATCAAGCTGACAATTTTGAACCGGCGATTTTCCTCCCGACCCTCTGTGATTATTGTGCACGTCTTTATTCACCGCCTGCTCATCATTCTCATCATTTTCGTCAGATGAATTACCGCCTGTGTACCTGGACACTTCCATTATCGTCTCGGTAACTGTGTCTCGGGGTAAGCTATTTGCAGTTTCTCTTTGCACATCGAGATTGCAATCGAGTTGAGTTTCGTTACACTGGAATTTCGCACTGAGCTTTTTCGTTAGTGCGTTTGGTTTTTGTTGGTGAGAATGTTGCATATCGTCTCTTTCGTGTTTCCTCCTATTATATTTTATCATTTTTCTTGGTAGTCCCTTACCTCCGAGATTTGTAATTGTCTCCGATGGAGGAATCATCGCCGGCGATGCATTGTCCGCATACATCGCATCGGCGACTGCCAGTGGCGTCGATGTGCTACATACTTCCTTATCTGTATCCGACGGCAGTGTGAAATTACAAGTACTCGCATGTGTGCCAGTTTGTCTGCATATAGTGCACATTGACGCAACGGTAACGGTCGAATCCTGCTCCAACACTGGAGAGCAAAAGTGGTTGAAGAAGTCGTCGGTCTCCGAAAACACCTTTTCACAGCTGCAACAGATAAGGTAGCACGAACCCTTGAAGGCATTGTAGAAATCCTCCATCGAGGAGAACGCCATCTCTGGAACGCTGTGCTTCTTCATCAGATGATACGATAGCCTCTCCGCCTGGCCGAACATACCCAGACAATAGAGGCATATGTGACGCTTGTGTGTGTCCCTCATGTGTAAGAACAAGTTCCAATTTTCAAAATACGTGCCACATGCCGAGCACAGATAGACCTTCCTCGTGATTTTAAAATTGCTCGCGTACGGCACCGAGGCACTTGGCTCCGAGGTACTGGCCATCGGTGTCATACTAGGATTACAAGCACATGAATTCTGTCTTGAGTTGGGACCGTAACCAGACCATGCATGACACTTGGTACACTTGTACCTCGAAGACGGCCGAAGACCCAAATATTGAGCGTACTCCGTTATCTTACGCTTCTGCTTTCTCTCCACCCTCTTGTCCTTGCCAGTCCTTGCATTGAGGTTCGTTAATTGTCGTAGCTCTGGTGTACTGTTCTTTGATGTAGCGGTAGGAACTTCCCGAGCCTCGGCTAAGATACGCTTCTTGAAACCCTTAAACACAAAGTTTGGCCCCGTGATGGTATTTTTACCTGGTGAATCATTCGATATGATCGAGCGTATCAACTGTTTCTCATCCTCAATTACAGCAGTATATACATCATCGATGGAATGTTTCAATGAATTGTCCAATGTGGAATCTTTGAGTCGCTGTTCCTCCAAAATGTTCCACATATCTATTACTTTACTTTCTCCATCTTCATCTTCCATAATAGTGCAAACTGTTACAGCGATCTACCTAAAACATACAATTATTTATTGCATCTACATATATACAGAATCTACGATATATATCTAAAATAAAATACATGTGTAATGATTTATGACTACATCTAAATTATTCAAATAACATATTCGTTAAAAATCAATTAGCTGCGTGCTTAAAACTAAATGTGCATCGAGTATGTCTGTTTACAATTAAAAAAAAATATTAATTTCAACGATGTAAAGTTAAACTTGAAATTATCAATCTTCTTGAACACGGATGATGTTTCAATGCAACATAAACACATCATCGACACATCATTCAGCTAATGACTTCTCAGTGACAATGAAAACAGAATTGTCTTATTGCGTCGTATTACGCATCAGATAACTCGTCGCGTAGACGACGATCACTCGTCACGATTCTATTCTCTGAGGATTTCACACTTTTGCTACTTTTTGCGTAAAGGGGGGAAAAAAAAAAGAAAACTCGAAGTAGGATTCACAGTCACATGTCGCGGCCGGAAAGACACGAAACTCTCGTTGTGACCTTAGGCTTGCAGATCACACGAAATCCGGTGACTTTTCGATGGAACGGCGACGAAGCGGCGTCCGGGGAAGGAACGCCGATTCCGGAACGAGATCAACGGATTGCGTGGCGGTTCGCTCTCTCGAACATTCTCGTTTGCACGAGACTCGTAATGATCTCGTAAGCGGAAGCTGGACGACGCGTGGACAAAGACGACGGAAATGTGCACCGCACGCCAGGATGATGACTCGCGGGAGAGAACGAGAGAGCGAACGAGAGAGCGGAGCGCGCGTGAGTTTCTACGATCGACCGAAACGAATCCCACGAGAGACTTATTTACTTACTTACGCAGAACGCGGGTCAGCCGTCGAGCGTAATCCGTACGACGATGAGATCAGCCGTGTGGCATACGCGGTACGAAGCGTTTCGGCGGCCGCAAGCGACTTGGAGAGACTGGGGTAGTCGTACGGGTCGTACGCGATGAAAAGGTTAGTAAAATGGCGTCATATCAATGAGCGCTGACACTGTCCGTGTTTCCAACACGTTCCCAGTGATGCCACCCTTTGTCATAATGACCGTGCCGCGCGGCTCGCCTCGAAAGGAGGTTAAATCCGAGTCTGATGCGGTCCGATGGGCGATAATGATTCCACGGTCACGAGGTTGCTGCTGCTGTTGCCGTTGACGTGACGTCCGCCGTAGACTCGGATGCGTACATACGTGCAGCGACGGAGTTAGAAGAGATGCGGACGCGAGAACGAATACGAATGCCGCTCACTCCGTCAATGCTCAGGGCCGTCGTACGGCGGTACGATGACATCTCTCGTGAATGCACACGCGTACGTCCAGCGTGGTGTCCGCGATACCCCCCATTCCTTTACTCCGGCGATGACACACTCGACGGCAACCGGTAAACACGACCGGCGACACGACGGCGACTCGGAAACACGAAACCGTCGAACATAAATCCTCCGATCGACGAAACTCTTGATATCTTTGGCACTTTGTTCGCGCGCGAATAGCCCCGTTTATGAACGTACCAATAAACGCGACTTTAGTATTGTCCGGACGAATTTTGTATGACAACTGCAAGAAGGAGCATCCTCTATTTAACTACGTTGCAGTTTGTCACAGCCATTCAAGTCAACCGGTCAAGCCTAAAATTTTTCATTAGACAATCATTGGGACAATCGCAAAATGTAGGACACGTACTAAAATTTTTTCGATTTTTTTTTTTTTAGATCGATCCTTTCGATTATAAATCGACGGTAAAACTTTCCCTTTACACCACAATTTGCACAGTCAGCCACAAATGACTTTCAAGTGACTTTGACCTCAAGAAGATCAAGGTCATTGACCTTTTTCATTGCTAGTTAGGCCGAAATCAGACTACGCGTTAAAAATTGAAATTGAAGATTGAAAGATTGAAATTTGGCCAATCAAAGTAATAGGAGCTAAAATTCCTTTATTCTCATTGATCAAATTTCAATTTTTTAATCTTCATTCTCAATTAATCATCGATGCGTAGTCTGATTCCGGCCTTATTCATTAAAAAGTTATTAACAAAAAAAGTTTGAAAATTGAAGACTTTTTTCTACTATGTAAAATAGCTCTTGCTTCACGTTGTACAGTATGAATGCTTTCCATCTGATGATACAAGTCACAACACAAGTGTTATATTCTATCCTTATAAACACAAATTCACTGCTAATTGATTTTAAAGCGCTACTGTATACGTATACAATACGATTTCAATGAGAGAATATCGCAATTTTTTTAGATTAATAGCTTCTTTATACGCATTAAATGATGTGTGCCATCAAGTAATGAATAAAATGTAATACATTCTTCATGTTGGAATGTGTGTTGTGTTGAAAAAATGTCCTATTCATAAAAATGTTTTCATTAATAACTTTTTAATGAATAACGAGCGACGGAAAAAAGTTCGATGACCTTGACTTTCTTGAGGTGACAAGGTTATTCGGAAGTTATCTGGAGCTGACTGTGTGAAAAGGAAATTTTACCCAAACTACGGTCCACTTAATGCTATGAATATTTAAAAATATTTTTTGATTGGTCAATTAGTACAATTCTCTCTTCCGATTGGTCAATCAAAAGCTTCGAAACATTTGTAACGTCAAGTGGACCGTATACCCAGTCTCATGATTGGCTACTAGGTCATGTGATTACAGTAAGGGGCTGCGCAGAATAAAAGGAACAGGGAACAGAGAATAAGAATTTCAACCTATCAGAAATCATTTACTATGGAATACCCACTGTTTATTCTACAGTATATGATTTCTGATAGGTTGTGAAATTCTTATTCTTTGTCCTCTGTTCCTTTTATTCTGCGCAGCCCCTAACTTTCTCTCTCGCACAGATGTTAGCTTCATGTTCAGTGCCATATTCCTCTTTCTTCTAAGCAAAAAAACAGATCTATTGAAGAACTTTTGCGATTATATTCGACGTTACATCAGACGGGATCTGGGCCGTATTGCCTCCGCTCATTCTATGGAGGCAGGAGCCATTAAATAAGAAGAAGAAGATGAAAAAGTTTTGCTACTAAAGTCACACGTAACTACATACATGCAAAGGCATGTGCTTGGTATGTTTCTACCGTGCCAAGTCGCCGATCAATGGCGCTGATCGCGTGCTGCAAGCGAGTTGGAATTCGCATCATTTGTCTCATACGCTTTATGGAATGCAGCCAATTTCAGGGATACTATAGGGAAATCGTGTGTGACCGCGCGTCTAGATCACGTCATGCAGTGGCTGCGTTCGGTAATAGCAAATCTGGGGTGCGTTCAGAAATTACACTCAGATAACTCTTGGGTGCATTTTTGATATAATATACGTGACGTAAACTATAGCCTAGAGTTACCTAGGCGTAATTTCTGAACGTAGCCCTGAGGTGTCGGAGTGCTCTTATATTATAGCATATGTCACGTGCACTATAGAAAAAGAGCACTCCGATGCCTCAGATTTGCATTGCCGAACGCAGCTAATAAGTATCGAACATACTCCAATATATATATGTATATGTATATACGGATATAGAATGTATGCGAGTGCGTCGACGCGTATCACGTTATCTCGCTCTTCGTATCTCGTGTACATCACGTTTGTTGATGCTACTCGCCTCTCTCGCGATTCTTTTACGGGCGGTAAAAGCAAGACACGCCGGTTTTTCAGTAGAAGGTTCTTCACACATACGCGAACGGAACAACGTTAAACGGGCCCGTGAGCAAGCAACTTGGGAAAGTCTCTAGCGGCAGAATCGCGGAGGGGTCTCTGTGCCTGTGCGCGACACACGGACGGTCGGACGTTGTCATTTGAAAACGGAAGCCATCTTGTGGCCGCGGCTCCCATATCACACGGGGAATAATAGTTCGACGGCTATTTGTTCCGATAAATTGCTTTGTATCTCACCAAATACGTCTAGACTATGCATGAACCATTTTATCACACGTTCACATAGCCATGGCTGCGACAAGAAAGTTGCAAGGTGAGGAGAAAGTGTTACCAGCGTGTTTACATTTGGATATATCGCAATGCTCGTTGCTGTCTCTCGTCATGGCATCAGACTGGACGAGAGAGCGGGTCCGGGTCGTCGCGCGCTCTCAGCCATTGTCACCGGTCTTCTGTGATTGTGCCTCGAAGATGCGTTTGAGAATCGCGCCAAGTCACAAACTTGGCGCGATCGCGAACGACAAGATTTCTCCCGGCACACAACGTATCGCACGGCGCCAATTCAGCGTCATAGCCCAAATGGCTACAACGGCTTACTATGACGCGGACGACTCTGGCCCAGGTCCATGGACTCTGCTCCGCTTTGTCTCGCTTACCTCCTACAGTCGCAATGGATCTTCCACTGTGCAGGACACGGCGGCTTTTTATTTTGTCAGCATAACCTTTAAAGATTTTAAACTTCAACTTTTTTTTTTAACTAATCATGATAGTGCGAGCCATAAGCTGTGTACCTTGAAATCTGTTTCATCGTGTTTAAGCCTGTCCTTTGTCATTGTATTGGATTGCACTAAACTTCTTATTTCTTTGACTTTTGTCAAACTTCAAATATGTATCTGTTTTATTTTATATATGTAGTGCATATTACAAAGAACATATTTCTCGCTATAAATCATTTACGTTTTTAGGTGTGGAATATAAATCACGAATCATTCTTTATCTCTCAAGATAATTATGTAAAAATGAGGATTTTTTTTTTATTCTATTGTGTTTTTTCCAATCACTGTATGTATATACTTTGGCTACTTTTAGTTATTTACTGCAAGTACTAAAAATCTATGGTTTATGTTACTTTATATATACTGTGGATTTTTGTAGCACTCCCTACGGAGTGCTTTTTATTTGGTGATATAAGTTGACATAAGCATCAATCAATCTTTCTTGACAAAAAGAACAGAATGATGCTTGTATCAACTTGTGACACCAAATAGAAAGAACCCATAGTGAATACATAACAAAACGCAATCTTTGTCTTCTCTTTTCTTCAGCCATTAAACATAGTTTATCAAGGGATGTCTTGGAAATGTCCTTAGGACGTCTCTTGAAAATCTGTGTTATATGTAAATTTTGATTTCATAAGAAATGTATAATATTATTTATAGTTATTATATATCATTTTTATCTAAATTTTTTTGTAATATAAATATGAAACATACAAATTATTATTTATAGTTTTTATTTTACATAAAAAGGTTAATTAATTACAATATTAAGGAAAACTTCAATTTTGTCACTTTCGCCAAAAAATCAAATTAGTTTAATATTTTTGAAAATATTAAACCTATTTATGTAATTTATATATATAAATTATATATATAAATCAAAATAAACATTAGGAAATGAAGAAAGGTAATAAATAAATTAGTTTTTTTTTTTTATATTGAAATCATTTTTATTTTAAATAACCTTTAAGTAAAATTAAGTTGTTTATGGTATGTCAAGGAACTAAATATAAGACGATATAATAATTAGTGTATGTGTTGTATTTCAGGTGAAATAGATCGGTGCCTTAAAAAAGTAACAGAAGGTGTGGAAACCTTTGAAGATATTTGGCAAAAAGTTCATAATGCCACGAACAGCAATCAGAAAGAAAAGTACGAGGCTGATCTCAAAAAGGAAATCAAGAAACTTCAGAGGTTACGCGATCAAATTAAAAGCTGGATCGCGTCGGGTGAAATAAAGGATAAGAGTACGCTTCTGGACTATCGGAAGTTGATTGAGACTGTTAGTATATTTGCACATAACATGTACTTCTAATGATAGAGTTAGAGCAAAATACACTAGATTAAATAAATTGTAAGTAAAATATGTAGTAAATGTTTTTATGCTTTATAGCAAATGGAAAGATTTAAAGTTGTAGAAAGAGAGACAAAAACAAAAGCTTATTCTAAAGAAGGTTTAGGCGCTGCTCAGAAATTGGACCCAGCTCAGAAGGAGAAAGATGAGGTTACTAATTGGCTTGCCAATTCCATAGACGCTCTCAATCTGCAGGTACTTCATATTGATGTTATTTTGGATAAATTTTGTTAACGTTTGAGCATTATTTGCTGTAATACGTTTATCATTACTTTTGATATAGATGGATACATTTGAATCAGAAATAGAATCGTTACAAGCGGGAAAGAAGAAAAGGATAGACAAAGATAAACAAGATAGGGTGGATGAATTGAAGGCAAAACTCGACAAACACCGCTACCATATCCGTAAATTGGAGACATTATTACGTATGCTTGATAATATGTCTGTCGAAGTCAACACAGTAAGCGTTTTCAGATTGGCATAATATGAAGCGATCGTATAACAAGATGTATTAGATAATTCTTCTATTAATTTCTCTGTGAAATTTTTAACAGATTAAGAGGATAAAGGATGATGTTGAATATTATATCGAATCTTCGCAAGATCCTGATTTTGAGGAAAACGAGTATATTTACGATGATATTATCGGCCTTGATGAAGTTGAGTTATCCGGAGTTGGCATTCCCTCATCAGCAACAACAGATAGTAATAATAGCAATGAAACCGGAGGAACGCCAACCTCAACTAATTCCTGTACTTCGCCTATACCATCGCCGTCGTTGAGCTCCACTATGCATAATCATTCGAGCGATAGTTCTACAGATAATGACAAGAAAACTAAGGTGTGGGTCCTTTCATTCTCCATTTTTATTCGAGAAAGTCGAAAAGGGGATCGATACCTCATTTTCGAAGGAATCAAGCCGTACAGAATTGAGAAGTACAGATCGATAAGCCTTAGCGAGATCTACGTGATACGGATATATGGAGCATCGCTTTCAATGTCTTTAATTTCAGCCTGTGAAACCAACAGCAGTCAGGCCATTACTGAATACGCAAGCGAGCATTCCAACCACGGGAAGCACTGCCACCATAAAATCGAATATGTTATCGAGCAGCACTCCAAGCAAAACCATTCCCATGACACCTAGCCATAGCTCGCCTAGTTCTACGAGCAATCACATTGCCACAACTAATGCCGGCAATTTCGCCACCGTAGCTGCCTCGCACAGCAATTCGCAAGCCATCCATTCTACCTCCAACAAAACATCTAGTAAGACAATTTCATTTTTTTTTCTTATACGACCAACAATTCGTATTTGTGGAACATTCTAAAAGATCAATTCACACTCTTGTACATATATTTCGGTGGATAACACTAAATTTCTTTTTTTTTTTCGTAGCTCATAACAGTGAGAATAATATCTTATCATCCTCATCTACGTCCAGTGTTACGTCGAATGTGCCGCAAACGGTTGCGCAACAGCACAATAATAATCCGGCGCCGGTACAGACAACGCACGTACTGCACAGTCAACAGAGTCAGAATCACAATAGTGAAACGGAAATGACTACGCCGATACCACCATCTTCGTCGCCGCAGTCGTCGGTCAGCAGTAGATCCTCACCGATGCCCGCAAACTCCTGCTCGCCAGCACCGTCCACTGCCAATGGTCTCATCCCTAAGCTTCCCGATGGAAACATGTCCTCTTTAAAATCCATTGCCCAACAAGTAATTGTCCGAGCAGGTCTCGAGATACCACCTTCCGAGCCGAATAGAAACATCTTTGACAGTGCCAAGACGAGCAACAGTAGCAGCAATGCCACGTCGGAAGCACACATTCCTCCGCTGCTTGGGGTCGCGCCTCTGGGGCCTGTACCGTTACAGAAGGAGCATCAACTGCAGTTCCAAATGATGGAAGCCGCCTATTATCACATGCCGCATCCGTCTGACTCGGAAAGATTACGTTCATATTTGCCGAGAAATACATGCACCACGCCACCTTATTATCAGCAGGTACATTTCTTACGTATGATCTTTAATTTGATACTAAAACCGTAATTCGCTCTATCTCCGCATAACAAACAAACTGTGCGGATTAATGTTGTTAATACACACATGTACTCCATTTAGGTTCAGCTTCCCCATTCGGATACTGTGGAGTTCTTCCAACGCCTTTCTACGGAAACTTTATTCTTCATATTTTATTATATGGAGGGGTCTAAGGGGCAGTATTTAGCAGCAAAGGCTTTGAAGAAACAAAGTTGGAGGTTTCACACAAAGTATATGATGTGGTTCCAGAGGCACGAGGAGCCGAAAATTATTAATGAGGAATACGAACAGGTTAGTGAATCCTTTCTTTTTTTAAATTTAATTTTTGTGGGAAAATGAATAATTACAAAGAATCATCTGAAAATCGTCTAAAATGGGTAATTTAAAAGAATCATCAAGAGAAATAAACTGATTATTTGACAACACATCATCTTGAACATGTTTAGTGACGTTCTATAAGAATCGCTTGCGTTTCAGGGAACGTACATCTATTTTGACTATGAGAAATGGGGGCAGAGGAAAAAAGAAGGATTTACTTTTGAATACAAGTACTTAGAGGACAGAGATCTGAATTAACAGTTCTGTCGCTCGTCGAGTCTTCGAAATACGCCGTTTCTGTACCGGTGTTATCTGAACTTTTAGAAGATAATTCTGTTCGGTATAAAATCGGTAGAGTCCACTATAAAAAAAAAAAATCAGTTTATAAAAAGAACAAATTTGTGCATAGAAAGCAATGAAAGCATTTCATTATATTTCGATGCTGAGATGACAAAATCTTTCTTAATCCTTTTTTTCCGATGAAGGATAGATCAAACGAAAAAAAAAAGAATGAAAAAAGATACAAGCAAAAAGATTGAATGGGAAATAATTATTGTAAATGATACCGAGAAAGCAAAGAGAGAGAGAGAGAGAGAGAGAGAGAGAGAGAGAGATTGGAGGGACGGTGAAGAAAGAAGCATTGCAGAAACACATGGAATGATTCAGTATGCTGTGTGATAACGGAAAGAATGAAAGAAGAGAGCGTGAGAGAGGGAGAGAAAGGATGATATACTTGCTGGCGACTGACTCTGTAATACCAGTACAAACATGCGTGCGGCCCGTCTGCTGTCTGGCGGAGGGCGCTCATGCTATGGTACGTCTTAATGTTAGATTATAAGTAGCCTTTTTGTATAAAGTGTATCGAGGTATAAAACCCTTAAATTGAATTAATGTACAGAATGTGTAGAAATAGTGAATAATAATATTATGGAATATATTTTATTTCTCATTTGAATGAAACCTAAGTTGTTTCGATTTTTGTTGACGCACTAGCACATCATCTCAACCTATGTTTGGAAAACATTCCATCCATCGTGATTAGACTCTGCTTTTGAAATAGGTTACTTATATGCGTTCTAACGATTGATAAGGCCGGGACTCGTCGTCGAAGTTTGAGATTGTACCGTATATTGTTAACAGTAGCGTGATGGGCTAAGCTTTTTATGCTACAGATTTTGCAACATAGATATTTCCTCAGATTATGATACTTTATAAGCATTTCAACTTTACTAATTCGTCGAATGACGTTAATCGCTGTAGATATGCATGTGCATATCTATGTTTAATCAAGAATCGCAAAGAGGAGTCATACTGTGCGAATTTATTTATTATGAACTCAGTATTACTGTAATGCTAACGTATCGTAAATGCATTAATATCTGAATAAATTGCTGATACTATGAAACATTATTATAAAACGAGATCGAGTAATTGTTCCATAATTATTTCAATAAAAAGAAGAAAAGAAAAAATATCTATTAGTATATTCAATGTTATACTAACACGTTACAGAAACATAATAATTGTTATTTTTAATATTAAAATATTTTGTACATATATTTTTATAATTCTTTAATTTTATTAAACATTGTTGTATATTTATAACCATGTTATATAAGGATATAGTATCAGCATTTAAAATAAATAATTTCGCACGGGATTGATACACCGTAACGACTCCGTTCCATGAATGCGTCATTCATTATCACAAGAATCTTCGACAACGAGATTAAATATACATCCCCTTTCCCTAGTAATAAAAATTAAGTTGAAATTTTCATAATTATTTATTGGGATAGAAACTAAATTTCATTACTGAATAAAGCGTAGCGTATACATGTATACTCTAAGCAAATACTCTTGTTGCAGAGATTTCGGCAATCAATATTATTTGCACGACGGAATTGCACGATTACACATTTTTTTAAGTTTACTTTAATTTGTCGAAGAGATTTTAAACATTATACATATGTAAAAAAAACAGTGGTAAATACGTCGCGGCAAATGTTTACCGAGATTTACAGCGTACGATTATATGTAGGAATTTTTATAAACCCTTTGCGGCATATATATAGTAACATACTCATATATCATCTTTTTCTATTCAGTTTTTTTTACAATTTCTACTAATGTTTTTCGTATTTTTTTTTACTTTTTTTGTAATACACAAGTCTCCTGTAAGTGTCACATTTTATGGTATCACATATTTGTCTCCTAAGTATCAAGTTTTGTTGAAAAAAAATGTATGCCGCAAAGGGTTAATCCATTAAGTCCTAGAAGATTTCTACGCGATTTTCTGTTTTAAATTCTGTTATACATCGGGTCTTAATCAAAATTGTTTGATCCTAATTTATATTTACAAAAAAAATTTTTTTTTTTTAAATCTACTTTGTAATGAAATGAAATGTCTGAGAAAAAAGACGTAAAAATTGGAAGAAGTAAATTCCATACTTTTTGATTGACGAGTATTCGACTAATGATTTCATCTAGCTTTTCTAGTAGAATACATGGACATAATTATTACAGGTCACTCAAATAATAATTATATTGATTTATTATATTACAAAAGATAGATAAAACCATTTATTAGTCAAATATTTATCAATAAAAAGTCAGGAATTATTTATATTTTTTATTTCCACTTTCATATATTTTTTTAACATTCTGTGCTATTACCAGATTTTCTAAAAAAAAATTCTTTACACCTAAATACCAACTGTCTAAAAATGTTGAGTAAAACTTAAGTTACAAGATTTTAAAACACGTAAGATTCTCTTAAGACTTAACGGGTTAATCTGGGCACGAAATTGGCCGCAATTCCGACCACATCCAAAACTTTATGTTTGATACTGACGTTTTTATTGAGTACTTGCTTGCACATAAAATGTGTTTGTTAACAGCTTGCATCAAATTGATAACCGAATTAAATGCGTGATGGATATCACAGTTTAAAATTGCAGCATTTAATTTAATGCTTTTTGCAAGAACAAAACAACAATGGTAAAACACCGAAAAATATTCTTCAACTGCACGTTTATATTTGTTAATCAGCGCGATATGTGATTATGCGCGCCGCTTAGCGGTTTCAAAAGATCACGAAAAATAAGGATCTGTTGCCACTTTATACAATTAATAATCTCTTAGCGATTAGAGGATGCATCGTAGTTGTAAATTCGAAGGAATACTTACCGTGTTTCTTGTACCGTATTTTGTACTACAAAAACTTGTACAATGGATTACTGGTTTTCTATAGAAGTTTGAAAACAAATCAATTATCGATTTTACAGTAGTGTAAAAGCTGTACATAACGATCGTTATAACACTTTTCTGCTGTAGGGACGAACGTGCTTTCCTTTGTCTGCATTTCTTCTTGTAAACGGGATTTCTGCTTATGTGATAACACTCAAATAGAAGCGTGCAAGAGAAAGAAGACGTCCATTTGTTATATAATAACAAATTTTGTCTTCGATGCCTCGAATTACTTTCCTCTAACGCGTTCACTGCAAATGATGAAGAAATGTGATTTTACTTAATAATATATTTTATTGTGATTATTTGAGTGATATTTAAATACCATACACTGCTTTGTGCAAAGACTTCAAGTCGTTAAAATACAGTACTAATTTCTTCAGTATAACAATGTTTACCTTATTGCTTGAGTTAATTATAGCCTAGTTTACATTGTGCACTTAATACTAATTAGGGTACTAATTAGTAACTTTCTATTAAATTTAATTTCAGCGATATATGTAAACACATACATGATATGTATTTAATCATTTCTCGATGTATATTGTACTAATTTAGTATATACATCATTCTTTAAATAAATTGCTAAAATTAAGATAATTCAATTGAAAGTTACTACGCGTATCAAATGCTCGATGTAAACTGGGTCTATATTCCAAATTTTACAGAAGCATCTTCGTACAAGTTTCCGTCCTATCATTCATCCGCTAATCCAGTCAAGCTTGCGCTACTAGACTATGCACGATTCGTAATTTTGATTCGTAGTTTTCGTTATTCGTATAAGATGAATGATGAATGAACAAATTTGTCGCTTATCAAATTTTAATTTGTCAATGTGGTGGATTTTTGTAACAAATTTAAAAGACGCAAAAAAAAAATCACGAAAATCAATCCGTTCATATTAATTCGTGCATAATACTACACTATACATTAAAATTCATATTTGCCTTAGTAGTATTCTAGGATAGCTGATTATAGTAATCAATATAATTGATTAAAAAATCGATTAGATTATTACGATGGATTTTTCATTATGGTAATTTGATTCTTGGTTTTTAGGTTGATGAATCTCTTACACTTTACAGTTATTAAGTAATACAATCTGATTTTGATTTTATATATATATATATATATATATATATATATATATTTACAATGTGCTTATAGAAGATATAAAGAAATACTCACATATAATTATAAAATCAAAGACTATAAAGATTATAAAAATCGAAAATTACCAAATTATCATATCGAAATACAAGAAAAATCATAAATTACAGTGTGGAAATCTATATATTTGTGAATAACGAAAATCTTAAATAATAACCAATAGTGAATCGTGCATATTCTGATATTAGTTTTAGAATGATAAATTTTAACATGAATTCGGAATCTCTAATATATAAAAATATACAACATGATATACAATAATACTAATTATGAGAAAATATATAATGTCTAATGAATATGTGACGAAAAAAATATTTCTTTATTTGCAAATGAGATATAGATACAAGATTGTTGAATTTTTGTTCTCTATTAAACCGTATATTGTCGAATAAAATCTCGAACTTATTAAATCTTATGTGCAGTTATGCGATCTATTTTACTACAATCATACAATTCATATTTGCTTAATTTGATTCAAAATTTAGCTCGCAATATATGAAGCATGTAAACTTTATTATATAATATCCTTTGATATGACGGTGAAATATCAACTTTTACTGAAACATTGCAAACCTGTAACAAAGTTCTAATAATACTCCAGTAATACGGAAGTAATTTTTAAAGCACGAAAGTCATAAAAAATCTTTTATTACATTCAAATTAATTGCAATTAATATTAAGAATCATCTTATGAATGTCTAGTGTCCTCATTTTCTTTTACTTTTTATTTTCATTCTTTTCCTCACACCAAGAGATTGTTCTGTATCGTCATCTTCGTTGTTACCACCGCGTTTTTTCCGTTTGCCTGACTTTCTGTTATCTTCAATGTTTTTCATATCCTAGAATATTACAATAACATTTATATGTAATTGTCTACATCTGTGATTAAATCGTAAATTGTAACACTGTTTTTACCATTTTTGCTATTCGCTGCGCTTCGCTTACTCTTTCTTGCAGCAACATTACTTCTTCCTCTTCCGTAGGGAATAACGGCAATTGTTTTGATATCAACTGTTCTATTCGTTGATACAACTCCACGTCATATTGTGTAACAAATGTGATGGAACGACCTGATCGACCTGCACGTGCAGTTCGACCTACTCTGTGTATATAATCCTTACTGTGTGTAGGAATATCAAAATTAATGACGATATCTACATGCGGAATATCAAGACCTCTAAAAAAATATGCAAAAATTAAATTAAAAATTTATTTTTAATACAAAAAATATTTCAATATAACTATGATTCAAACTAACCGGCTAGCAACATCCGTTGAAATTAAAATAGACCTGTTCTTCGCTTTAAATTTCGTAAGTGCTGCGATCCTCTTGTTCTGCGTCATTTGTCCGTGCAAAGGAACAGCCGTGAATCCCAAGTTTCGCAACAATAGGGCAGTCCTTACTGTGTTATTGCAGGTTCCGCAAAATATCATGAAACTATTACCCGCCAGTTCATTCAAGATATGTACAAGATATACATCCTGCAACAATCGTTTTATATACAACTATTTTGGTAAATATTTTACAAATATATTACATGTGATAATTGATATTTTATTTTTATTATTTTATTTTACGACTTAATAGTTATATCGTTTACATTTCGTACCTTGAATCTCACTGGAATAAATATGTAATATTGTTGCAGTTTTTCTACAGTCTGATATTTGGTGGACACTTCAACTTTTACAGGATTTCGTAAGGACGCACGTTGTAACTTCTGCACTTTCTTAGTCATCGTTGCCGAAAATAATAACGTTCTTCTTTCCCGTGGTATTACTCTAAGAATTTTATCAACTTCTACCTCGAAATCCATGTTCAAGATACGATCTGCCTCGTCCATTACCTTGTAAATAAAAAAAAACAAGAAATAAAAGACTAGAATTAACATAATAACCATCAAAATAAATCCGTATCTTTATCATATATGTATAATTACCAGAAACTTTAACTGTCGTAAATTAAAGCCTTTTGTGTTCTCTAAGTGATCGACTAATCTACCAGGTGTAGCAATGATGATATGAGGTTTCTTCTCCAGTATCATTCCCTGTGCATGCATGTCCATTCCACCTACTAGCACTACAGTTTTTACACCAATACTGGAACCTAAAATAATTGTAATGTGAAATAAAACTATTTAATAGACAAAGTAAGTAGTTCTTACCTAACGCATCAAATTGCTCTGAGATTTGAAATGCCAATTCTCTTGTAGGTGTTAATACTAATGCAAAGTATCTCTGAGGATTTTCTAATAACGCTTGTAGTATTGGTAATGCAAAAGCAGCTGTTTTGCCTGATCCAGTCTCTGCTAATCCAATTACATCCTTACCTATTAGTATAAAATGGTCGTTACTTTTTAGAATTTGGTTATAATTAAATTATTATTTTTACCTTGAAGCGTCAAAGGAATAGCTTCTTGTTGAATCCTGGTAGGTTCTTCCCATTTTAAATCTAAACATGTTTTACAGAGTGTATCTACAAGTCCCTGTAATAACAATTATTATTTTATTAATTAATTTAATTTTTATTAATTATTTAAAAAGTTTATGCATTTTAAAGAGAAATATATTTTTATTAAACTAGTGTTTAAATTTTGTTTCCATAATATTTGTTCTTAAATTCCATAAAATTGAAAATTTATATTTTTCTCAAATGTTAACATCAAAACTAAAAAATATGAGAAAAACAAAAAAAAATGTTTGTTATAATGTGCTTGATTTGTACATATTTTTTCAAAAACTTTCGACCGTCAATAATTTTCATAAAATTAACAAATTGTGCACTAGAGATCATATCCCAGGATGCTTGAATAAATATATGCTGCTTCTCTCTCTTTTTCCATCTCCCACTTTTCTTCTCAAAATATATGGCTACTCTCCCCCTCCCCTTCTCTCTTCCATCTTTTCTTATTATCTTCCACATCCTTTATTTCTATTTATTTGTCTTTTATCGCTAATTTAGTGTAAAAAAATTATTATATTATATTATATCTCATCTTTCTTCTTTTCTTCAATTCTTTGACTATTTTAATAAATTAACAATTTCTAAGAGATATCATTTCATAATTATAGGTTGCATTATAGATTCATAATCATAGACTACAGACGAGAACTAGGATTCGTAAGATTCAAATTCAATTCGGAACTTGTTTCGGGAAACCAATATAAACATACGTATTATAATTTACTACTTCAATAATCTTTCATAAAAAATTCCGTAGGTACAGTGCTAACAATATGTATAACTTTAAGTGAGGTTATAATTAAGATCACTGTGGCCGAGTACTTACCAAATCTTTCCATGTGATTTTTTCGACGTTTTCTACATCTTTAGGATCTTCGACTGATTTACCCTCCATGGTAAAGGTCAAATATAGGGCAATTCTCTCTTAAAAATCGATTAAATTAGACTCATTCGACGCGTTTTTGCATAAAACGAAAGAATCTCGCAGAAATAAGCGTTGCTCTGGCCCGCGAACCGAGATATTAAGCGTTAAAGTTGACGATTATGGAGGTTAGGAAATGTGTCATAGCCACGTAGTACTGCCCCGACAGCATGGTGGAAGTCAAAGAATAGTTTCTCCCTATTCTATGGGTGGAAGTATAGAAGGTGAACCATTCCGGTGGATGCGCAGTGGATTGAGAGGAGCGGGGGTATGTCAGCCAATCAGAGGCCGGTATTCATAGTCGGTTCTTATTTCAAGACTGCCTTAAGTAATGCCTTATAAGATGCTAAAGCGGCCCTCTGATTGGTTCGTAACTCCTCAAGATTGAACTTAAGACGGTCTTGAATATAAGAACTGACTATAAATACCGGCCAGAGTTTGGGCAATTTGTCTGATTATGGCCAACGGAACAGTCGCATCGTCGCATGATATAAACATTATGCTGTATGGGCCTTCTACAATAAGCCGTAAGTCATAAATCATAAGTCATAAGCTAGAAATGGACCAATCACAGTCGTCAATTTTTAGTTTCTTACTTCTGATTTATGACTTAAGGTTGGATTATACTGGCCGTAATCTGTTAACTTATGCTGTAATCTGTAAAAATTGACCAATTATAATCGATTATTCCCCTCTCATTCGACTGTGATTGGTCAATTTTTACAGATTACGGCATAAGTTAACAGTTTACGGCCAGTATAAATCAACCTTTACTCCGCTGAGAAAAGAGGATTGAAATCAGTCGAAACTAATCCGTTTACACCCAAGAAATTTCATTTCACTTCGAAGTGAATCGGGATTGGACGGCTGGGTATAAACTAGATCAATCAGTGCTACAAAGCAAAATGCGGAATAGCGCTGATTGGTTGCTTCAATGACGCACTCTATATTCCGCAGTCCTATTCCGCATCGTGTGATTTCAGCTTAATGCTGCAAATGCTTCGTTGACCAATCAGAAGAAAGAATTTTACAAATTGACCAATCAAAGAATGCTTCAAGGCATTTGCAGTGTGAAGTGGATCGCACCTTTTGCCGCGCGGCAAGCGTTTCCGTGTCCAGTGTGCTGGAGCTATGAGCGTTTTGATGTTAGTGATTTTAACCTAAACATGAAGAACGGACTATGTTTGTAAAGTACTACGCAAAACTGTAGAAGACATCTTATACTTCCTCCAATCGAAGAAAAAATTAAAAAATATATTACCTCTACATTATATTATTTGACACTTAAAAAGAATAAAAATGGTAGTTAATTGCTGTATTAGTAACTGTAAAAGTTTGTGGATAAAAGGGGATATTATTACTTTTCATTGGTAAATATCGTAAATATAAATATAATTATCTAAAATATATGTGTATATAGTTATTAAGTTAAAAAAAATATGTAATTGAAGTATAGGAAAAAAGTGACATGAAAAATGTTTATTTTATATTTTCATACAAATTTTATTTTTAGTTTTCCGAAAGATGAAATTTTACGCAGACAGTGGATTTCAGCAATTCCACCTAAAATTTTAAGGAGTACTGATATAACCCACAATTCTAGAATATGTAGTAAACATTTTAAAGTAGAATGTTTTTCCGTATCCACATTTAGATCTGCACGAAATATATTAAATAGGAATGCTATTCCAACAATTTTTGAAGATAACCAGTCTCAAGAGAGAGAGTCTCAGTATCAGTTAATTAATTTAGTAAGTAAATCTTATTTTATCAAGTAATATATACAATAAAGGGATAAGAGCTAGGCAGTTATTTTAATACAATATAAAATTAAAAAAAATAAACATTTCAACTAACATTGAGATCATTTTCAATGTCTTCGACATTTATATGATCTAAACGCATGAAATTATTATTTTATTACTGATTATTATTACATTAAAAACACAAATTTACCTCCTTTTTCTGATAGAAGTATTAAATATTGTAATTTCTTGTTTTTATTTCTTACATAAAGGGTCTGTTTTTTGTTCCTGCACTGTCTAAACTAGTACATATGGTGCAATATGTTGAAGTGAAGCAAATATATGTTTGTTTCATTTTTATAGACAGTATAGGAACAAAAAACAGACCCATAGTATCTTGAATTCTCATCTTAATTTGGATACACTTTGAGTGTGATGTTAGAACCATGGTCATTTTACTCCTTAATTATAAATATTGCTAATCAATCAAGCTTCTTGATTGGATCTTGACTAGAAAACCTGATTTTTACATAAATTGATTTTTTATAAATTTATAAAATTATGATGTAAGAATTATGCGCTCTTCAGTCAAGATTGGCTTGTTTGATTAGCATTATTTATAATTCAGAAACAGAATAACCATGACCCTTTGACATTATCGTCATACTCGAAGTACATCTAAATGTTAAGATGAGAATCCAAGATACTACATGTAAGAAATAAGAATAAGAAATTATAATATTTAACACTATTTCTATTAGAAAAAGGAATTAAATTTGTGCTATTTTATTATTATTAACTGAGTTGTTTTCTTATTTTGACTACTTGTTTTATCATAAATATTAAATCTATCTTAATAGTAAGTTTATATATATAATATAATTTATTTACAAAAGAATATTTTTATTAGGATAAAGAGATTTTTCCAAATATGTTGAATATGGAAGTTGATCCACTAGATATTAGTAATGAAAATTGTAAAACGGTAATTGTATAATAAAAATTTATTATGTTATAGATTAAAAATGTGTAATTATATTTTTAAAACGTAATTATAATTTAATTATATAAAAAAAATAATTATCTTATTATACTACAGGAAAATGCAAATTTATACATTTTGAAAAGAGAAGTTGGTGTGCAAACGCTGAAACGGAACTATGAGGAATCCGATAATAAAATTATACAAAGTTTGACAAAACGTTTGAAACAACGTGATGAAAAAATTAAGGACTTGGAAGTACGTTTAAAACAAAAAGTAATCGATGAAAAAAGTATCGGTATGCAAATAATAAAAGATGCCATTAACAAGTACATCTGCGAGGAAAGAAAAGAATTATTTTTGCATGAATTTGCAAATAATGAAACTGCTATCACTAAGAAAACTTATAGTGAATATATGAGGCAATTTGCTGCAGCTACATATCATCATAGTACTAAAGTATATAGAGTTTTGAAGAAAATGATTACTTTACCGACCACTACTACTGCAGCTAAATGGTTTATAGAGTTTAGTCAAGATCCAAACTTTGTGGAAGAAATAATATAAAAGATTGTTCTTTATCTTCATATAATTTTAATTGTAATAAAACGTAATTACTCATTTTGTATCCTGCATTGTAATATGTAAACTAACCGTATATACATTGATATTGAATTATAATAATTTATAAATAAATGATAATTGTAATCATTGCAATTATTTTATTGTAATTTTTTGTGTACACACACACAAAATACCATATAGTGTCAATAGGATATATATACAATAGTACATTGTGTAACGGTGAGGGAATGTTGTTTATTGTGGGGACAAGCGCGACCGCACGAGCGAAGCGAGTGTCGACCTATAAACAAATATGCCTCCACACATAGAATTTTTCTTTACAAGTGCTCGTTGTAATGTGCCCTATACAGCAAGTTTTTGCGCAGACGAGTGGGATTAGAGAAATAACTTAACGGCTTCAGGTATTGGCTATTTACTGCACGCAAAAGCGTTAAGGTGTAGGGCACATTACGTGCACGGGTGAAGAAAATATAATTAATTGAAAACATAGAATGTAACTTAATACACAAATTTATTCGCAGTTAGTAATTAATATTTTAAATATTATGTATATTATAAAAATGGAATATGCTGAAATATAAATCATAAAAAGTAGTCAGAAGCTAATTATTCTCATCCTATCAATGTGCTTTGATTTGATCCAATTCTTTGTAACATTCATTTATACGATATGTATTTATTATGTCTATGATATCCAATATACAAATACTTTAATAGACTAAATTTAAATCTAGATATAAAAGGACATAATTATGAAATGTAGACTCAGCCGTTTAATCCAAACCTTCTTTCTTCTCTTTTATTGCTTCCTGAAAAAAGAAGTACCTTTGGCTATGCATGTACATTAACTTTACATCTTGTATTATAAAAGTGTACCTTAAAACGTTCTTCAAACAATGAAAGTTCTGCGATCAAATCAGTGATGGCATGCATAAACGCTTCATGTGGAGTGTAATCTGAAGTTGTTTGTATTCTAATAACAAACTTGTGTTCCAGGGGATGAGGAACTTTGTAACCAGCGAATAATACTTGAGGATCCTTCAGTAATTGACTGTAGAATTAAAAAAAATTCACTAAATTAGTTAACTACCTAAAGGAACTAAGGTAACGTACTCATACATTTACTCACTTGCGGATCATGTTTCCCAAAGTGTGATCCTCCTTGTTAATCGTAAAGATCGCAGCATTTGGTACTTTAGTGTCCTGTTCCTTTATTATCCTATAAAAAGCGCAAATATTAACATATGTATATTGTTTCTAGAACCTAAATTAAGGTTACATCCCAATAGCATCGAAGATCAGCGTACTTTTTCTCTCCCTCGTATAATAAGAATGACTCGAAGGTCGGAGGTGCATTCATCTCGCTTCATCAATTATTAACAAGGTAAATGTTAAGAAGACCCCCTTCACCCCCAGTGATACGATTTCCAACCCGCTTGCAGCTGTAAGGATATCGTCCGCCACTGTTGATACAGTACGGCAACTCTCTTGATTTTATGTTGGCAAAAATGGAGTGCGCGAAATGAATAAGTTCCCAGTAATTATTGTTATATTAAGTTTAAAATTTTTTTTGTCTCATTTTTAGTTGATTATTTTTATTTTAGATGCATAAAAATTATTATCTCATTTTTAATTCAATAAAATTATTTTTTTTTATTAGATACTTCCCATAATATTATAATCATTATAATAATTGTTTTCTTTGTCAGCTGCTTTCAGAGATGAATCCAGTGCAATTTTGATGCCTGTAAGGCCGGAATCAGACTACGCATTGAAAATTGAGATTAAAAATTAAAAATTGAAATTTGACCAATGAGAATAAAAGAATTTTTGCTCCTATTATTTTGATTGGCCAAATTTCAATCTTTCAATCTTTAATCTCAATGTTCAATGCGTAGTCTGATTCCGGCCTAAGGGATCCTTAATAATTTTTTGCGATAAGGTAGACTAACTTATCTGCCTATCTCTCGCAAAAAATAATGCACGAAAATTATTTAAGACCCCTTTTACAGAAACCAAAAGTTGCACTGGATAATGGATTCATCTCTGGGAGCAGCCGACATGAATCTGTGACGTCAGCTTTCGCATGCGCACAAACGCTGTCGTCGGGAAAAATTCCACGGATTGCATATCACTTGTTTCACTATCACTGTGAGTCGACAATCGATTGCGACAAGTCGATACGACGATTCGATAGTAGCCAATTCGCAATGACGTCATTCGAACGAGTTCAAATATTTGTCAATGGCTTCGTCCTTCATTGATGTTTGATATTTGATCTAATATTAATCGAAAAAGGCATGAGAAACGTGACGATACGGACGGCAAGGACGACATTAGGCATAATATCTTACAGTTATTTATTACAACTTATTTATTCAATAATAATAATAATAATAATAGTGTTTTAAGGAAAACTTGTTTCAATTTCTAGGAAGAGTGACATATCATGCGCCTGATGTGCCTATTATTGAGACAAAGAATGAGAGAGAGAGAGAGAGAGAAAGAGAGAGAGAGAGAGAGAGGAAACCTCAAATTATATCATTTCAAGGAACCTGCATGCGCTCTCTCTCTCTCATTCTTAAGTTTGGCATGATACAGATTCTTTGTCCTCGTCTTTCTCAAATGACTCCGGGGATCGTCCGGTGTCGTCCAGGAGATCCGGATGCCGGGTGCCGCCGCGGGATTAATCGCTGCTTACATCTTCGTACGGCAGAGGCGTTGCGAACGCTCGTTTTTTTATCCGCCTTTTAGATTTCCCACGCCGCGCCCACCCAGAGCGCGGCCAAGGTGCGGGGCGCGGATAGCCGGACTGGTGGAAGGTGGAAGAGCGCGGCGGCGTCAGTGACGCGGCGTCGTTGCGCGTCGCTGGTCGCTCTCTCGGCGAGAGGTTTTACGCGCGGGGAAACGTTTCGCCGAGCCACACTCCGGGGACGACGGGACGGGACGCACCGTGCCGCAAAGTAGTTGTCAAAATGGCGGCGTGCGAGGGTTCCGCCAGCGTGAATCCGAATTGCGAGGTGGTGCGCGGGCAAACGTTCGAGGTCGGGCCGCGCTACACGAATCTATCATATATGGGCGAGGGCGCCTACGGCATGGTCGTGTAAGTGTTCCAATCATCGTGTCACGGCTGCTCGATCAGCAGGTTCGATCGGCCGCCGGCCGATCTTCCCCGATCTGACAGGTCGACTTCTGACAATAAACATTCGCGAGCGGCGCGGCGACGCGCCGATCCGAGCGGTGATCTCGCGGCGCGTCTCACGATCGTCGGCAGTTGTCGGGACACTCGAGATAAATACGTGCGTTCTCGCGTGTCCGCGGAGACAAAAGCCCCCTTACGGACAAATGCCGCCGATCGGGAATACGCGTCGACGTCCGCGCCACGCCGCACCGCTCCGGCTCCCATGGGCTCGTGTATGTACACGCGCGCGCACGCATGACGTACGCGTGTACACGCACGGCAACGCATCGCGCTTTTACATCACTTTCAAATGCACGTCACGCCCCTTTCACCGTATTTTTCCTCATTCACGCTCCTTCTTCCTTATTATCCGCATATTCTACCACTCGTTCTCTTCTTTCGCCGTCTACCTCCTCGTTTTATCTATTTTATCTTTCTCGTCACTCACTCCGTCATGCTAATTGGACGAAAATTCACTTAGCGATTCGCTAATCTTATCTTATCGTTTTTATCATCTATTGCTATTTAACGTGATTGCGTTTCAGGACGAATTACATCGCGACGAATTCGCGTTAAATTACGTAGGTGAATTGTTCGCGCGCTTTCTGCTGAGATTATCCTCGCGTCTCTCGTATTTTCTATCGCTATATTGTGTATTTGTCATTTAATATTCCCTTACGCGCGCGCAAATACTGAACTGAGACTGAAAGCGAAACGACGGAATATCTTTGCGCGCCAAAAGATATTTCGGAGAGAATATTTCCGTTTCGCGAGTTAAATCCCGACGCTCTTGGATTCTGACGGTATAGTTTCTTTGAGAAATTCGGAATTGATTTTTCTATAATTACGATGTTGCGTTGATAATATTGATGTCGAATAAAAATATCGGAGCCCCGACTTATAAGCGACTAAAAAGGGCTTTCCTCTTAACTCGCGTTGCCTTTGATCCGCGTATCTTGATCCCTTTAGCTTCTCTTACCTTAATCTCGTTATAATCTTATAGATCTTGTTAGTGAAACGAATATAAATTTTCGGAATACTGTCTCAGTGTAATTCATTCATAGCTTAATATTATTTATCGGTAATACAATCTTTCCAAAAAATAACGCCAGTTTACTGGTTTAGTTTACATCATGAATTGATACACGTACTATTAATGCCTAATTCTAAGCAGCTCTCTCGTAACATATTTTCGTAAGATTTATAAAAAAAACTCTTTAAGTGCTTATACTTTTGTATACGATATTTTTACAGACAGCCTTTTACTAGTCATAAAAGTTACAAGAAATCGTAGATATTTATTAACAATCTTACGATACATATGAATAAAATTAGAATACCAGTCATAAGTTCTCATTAGTTTTACGAGACCAAGTTACAAGTTTTAGGGCATATCTACACAAACTTACATAGCCGCATAAACGTAGGTATGCATAAAGAAAATTATGCAATCACATTTTACGTATGCGACTTTGTAGAAGAAATGTAATTGGATAATTTGCTTTATGCATATGTTTGTGTGGATATATCTTTACGATTCTACTTAGAATTGACTCATAAGTTTGATACATACTAATATTTTAGTGTAGGTACATTGAACGTACTAAAGGAGAATAATACAAATTTAATTCCCGTTTTACTTCTTAGTGATGGTTTAAAATTATAAATTGCTTGAGTTCCTTTTTTGTAAGAGGAGTGTATTATTTATTTAAATTATTTATTTATAAATATAAAATTATCATTTATTAAATATGAAAACGAGAAGATGTATAATAATATTGTGCAAGAAAATATCTGGCGCCAAGTTTCATATATTTAAAAATTTACAATATATTCACAGAAAAGCTTCTAATGATTAAAGTATCAATATGTTTTTTTTATGTTTTTTTCCCGTCTATTAATAAAATAATCTGCTTCTCGATACATAATTCTAAAAATGTTCGTGTTTCTTCTTATCTCCAATCCATTGCTATTTCATAAAACATTTTAATATATAATAATATTCAAGAGAGACCAAATATTAATGATATAACACCAGCTTTGAGATTATACGTAATGCTAGATTCCCTCCAAAATGTGTTTCATGTGTTTGCATCGTCATTTGTATCATTTGATACGCGTATCAATTTAGTACAACACTCCTGCTTGATACGCTTGTACCAAAATGATCTGTCAGCGTTTACATATTTAGTACGAATTTGGTACAAATATAGTACCTGATACGTGTATCAAATGCACGATATAAATTAGGCCACTATTAGATATCAAAAGAACAATGACAATTCGATCTCTTAAGTTATAAATAACATTTTGTTGTTTTTAACTTTTATGTAAATCAATCTATTATATTTCTGACATTTCTGTGATTAATTTTAATGTCTATGAGTATATTAATGTTTCTTGGTAAATAATAAACTATACATTAAAATTACAAATTTAATACATTTTCTTGAGTTAAATTGTTTAATTCTATTGTTTTATTTAAATTAACGACATATTGAGTCAGTAATGACTTATAAAAATTATTAAAAATAACTCAAGCTGAGTATAATTTAACATTATGAATTTAACAGAATTTATAATAAAGAAAATTATTTATTGCATTTTTCATTTATTTAATTACTTTATGACGTCTCCGTATTCTGTTATCTATCGCATAAAGTTTAGATTTGTCCAAAGGCATATCGAAACTATCTCTCAGCTATATCTAATTCGAGTTTTTTTTATAATTTCTTTAGATAGCGATTGCTCATATCCAATACAAAGTTAATTTGACTAAAACAATGGAATCAAACAAATTAACTAAAAAAAAAAGATATATTAAATTTGATTTAAATTTAATTTATTATTTTCTAACTGCATACATCAATATGGACGATGTTTATTTTGAAACTCACCACACAAATGGTTAGATTTATATTTTAATGCACGTAAAATTAAAAAATAAATAAAATGTGATTTTTCAAATGTGTTTTCTAAATATGGATGATGTTTACTTTGAAATTTACTACTGCAGAAATGGATTGATTTACATTTTGACACACATGAAAATAAAAATATTAAAATGTTATCTTATTCGAAGGATTGGGTTACCACTGCTTCTTTGATCAACCGGAACTCCTGGTCGCGACTTCTGATGTAATGCATCTAGACACATCGTGTAAAATCGAGCGAATTCGATGTTATCGCTAAGAATCCTGTATCACGCGTGAACCACATTCTACCATCGCGATACTATCAAAGACACAAGTTTTTCTATGGATAAACTCACACTAAGTTAGATCAAGCTTTCCAGACGATAGCAGAAAAGATAAACAAATGCGCCGGATGAATAAATAAGCGACTGCTTCAGTCTCCAGTCTTATAGTTACCGAAAGGGAATGTGTTCTGAAAAATATAAATACAAAGATATTAGATTACTTGAGTTTGCGTCTTCTGATGAGCAGACAGATAAAAAGGCATTTGTTTTTATCGTGACGCAAATTTATGGAAATGTATGAATAGAAGAAAATCTTATTTAACTTAATTTTAATTTATTTTAATTTTCTACTTAAAAAATGTATATTTTGAAATATAAAAATGCGTTCGAAAACTTTGTTTTCTCACGATTGAATGTATTTGTTTTAACTTCTTCAATAATTTATATACAATTTATATTATATACAATTATTTATAATCGATACATAATCTTTATTATTTATAAGTATATCATATATATGTATATACAGAGATATAGCGTACAAAAATATTATATATATATATTTTGTACACTTATACGATCACGAATAAAATACGAAACGAATGTACGTGCATAAAAAAAAGTTCAAAAACGGAAGAATGTGTATGACAAAATAAAAATCGTCTTTTTATTTATCAATTTTTTTTTCTTTATTTATTTTATTTTAAAATAAATTGCAGGATTATACTTGAGATTTTCAGATATTTTTTAATATTTGTAATATAAAGGAATTTTTTCTATTGGTTTTATTTTATTTTTATTAATCTGTCTTAAAAATAAATTTTGAATTCACAAGTACGTGAAAAAAAAAGATTGCATTTATTAAATCATGAATATATGAAATAAAAAAGTTTCGAATAAAAAAGATGCGCAGGAGTGTGGAATCTCTATTGTGCTTTATTGCCTTTGTAGCAAAAGGATTAGTTGTTCAAATTGCGTTTTTTTCATCCTGTACTTTTATTTTGAAGCAAATATTTGTTCTTCTACTTTTACAGTTTGCTGAAAAAGATTTTCTTTTATTCATATGACCCGAGGTGTACTGCGGGATAATTCGAGAATTATGAGGCGCCTGAAGCAGCATCGCTAAAGAGATCTTCGTTGAATAATAAATGTAGCTAGGTTTACCTTTATAATATTTTCTTGCAGGTCCGCCTACGACAACCTCACCAAAACGAAAGTAGCCATAAAAAAGATATCGCCTTTTGAACATCAAACGTATAGTCAGAGAACCTTAAGGGAAATAAAAATTCTTACAAGGTTTAAGCACGAGAATGTAAGTTGGATAATAAGCTGTAACAGTTTGCGTTTAGCATACCTTTAAAGTATCGTTATTAATATATCGCGTTCTCTCTCGCAATAGATAATAGATATAAGGGATATATTAAGAGCGCCAACTATGGAGCAAATGAAAGACGTATATATCGTTCAATGTCTGATGGAAACTGATCTCTATAAATTACTAAAGACACAAGTAAGTATCAATATATTCTGTAGACCTGCGTTAAAGGTTAAAAAGAAAAAAGAACATAATGCAGATTTAATGAAACGTCCAAATAAAATTGTCATTTTGCAGGCTATTAGTAACGATCACATATGTTATTTTCTGTACCAAATATTGCGGGGGTTGAAGTATATACACTCGGCGAACGTGTTACATAGAGATCTGAAGCCGAGTAATCTGCTATTGAATACCACCTGTGACCTTAAGATTTGCGATTTCGGTCTAGCGAGAGTCGCGGATCCGGAGCACAATCACGCGGGTTTCCTCACGGAATACGTGGCCACGAGGTGGTACAGAGCTCCAGAAATTATGCTTAATTCCAAGGTATTCGTCTCATAAGCGTCTCAAACGCATTCGAAGAATGAAGACCGTGAACATTTCATTTACGTCTACGTGGCTCTAACATAGTTCTCTTGACACAGGGTTATACCAAATCCATAGACATTTGGTCGGTAGGCTGTATCCTGGCGGAGATGCTCTCGAGACGAGCGATATTCCCCGGCAAACACTATCTAGATCAGTTGAATCATATTCTCGGTGTTCTCGGATCGCCTTCGCCAGAAGATCTCGAGTGCATCATAAACGAGAAAGTACTGGATGCTTACATCTACCTCCTTTTTTTGCATCTCATAGAGTCTAATCCAGAATATATGTTTTGTATTGCAGTTTGTACGCTGATCGACCCGCACCTTACATTTATAACATAATGATATTAAAGCGTTCTGATTTTAGGCACGGAATTATCTCCAATCGTTGCCATATAAACCAAAGGTACCGTGGACGAGTCTTTTCCCCAATGCCGATCCAAAAGCCTTGGACCTCCTAGATAAAATGTTGACGTTCAATCCTAATAAGCGCATTGTGGTGGAAGACGCATTAGCACATCCCTACTTGGAGCAATATTATGACCCTGCCGATGAAGTATATTTCTATATGCAGTAAACAATCACGAATTAACAACGTTAATTGTAATTACAAGTAATATTGTACTCGTAAATTTCAGCCTGTAGCGGAGGAGCCGTTTAGGTTCGACATGGAGTTGGATGATCTTCCAAAAGAAGTGTTAAAACAATATATTTTTGAGGAGACTCTATTGTTCCAAGAAAACCATCAAGAGAACGCTATGTAGTCGACTGGTAATTGTTAAATTCGTATTGCCAGTTGTCTCTTGATACACTGACAATCGAATGTTACTTCCCTTTTTTTTCCATCAGGCATACTGTTGCCAGAATCGCAATAGTGGATACGCGTGATGAACTGAAAAAAGAATAGGATGGAACGGATAACGAACAATAACGGGATTGGTATGAAGAAATCGTACTTTTAACAATCATCGCCACTTCATCGCCGCTCGAATTGCCGATGATACAAAAATACTAGGATATTGATGAAAGATTGAGTTCAGCGATCAACGAACGATTAATCGAGCCGATTAATCGGGTGAGTGAAACAGTCGCAATGCCGCGTATACGCTTGTACATTCGCATGTCCTTACTCGAAGAAAGCAAATATAGTGTTTCTTATGTTATACCGAACATAGCATAATATCAATTGGTACAACATGTATTTTTAATTTATCATTGTCGTACCGTATCGTACCATACCGTCTGTCTGTGATTTAATTGCGAGCGTGACGAGGCGTGACACGCGAAACACTTTTATCTTCCTTTCATTATTTTTTTCTCGAATTATTTCTTTTACCTTCTGAAAGTGAAATGGCTGAGATTACAACGCGTACGATTGTATGGTGTAACTAAGGCAATATATTCGGCTTATCGTGCCTCGATGTTTTCCGATATCGGAAATATCGTAGATATCGAGAATATCGATACACTAAACGTTCACTCTACGTCTACGAGATTCGAACACTTGTACTGCATTCGTATAATTCATTTCGTATGATGTTTTTTGACTTATGTGTGTACGAATGACTGTGTTTGCGTGCGTATGTACGTACGTGTGTGGCAGAATTTCTTTTGGTATTTAATCTGTTTATCATAGTCAACGTTATAGTGAATACGCGACGTGCAATAATCGGCGCGTCTACGAAAATACTAGTGTATAATTTATGTTATAAAGAGAATCGTGATCTTCTTTCTGAGCGTGTGATAGTAATGATGGTACCCTCAGTCATGATAATTAAAGTGACAATTTGAATAACATATAAAAGAAAGTCCCAAGTTAGTATTTCGGAGATTTTACAAAATGTTATTAACATCGTTTGAACCTCTCATCCGCTCTTAGAGCTTCCCAAAATCAATATCGCAATCCAAAATCTATTTACCATAAGGTCAATTTGAATCGCTATAGAAATCGAATTCGTTGACAGATATCAATAACTCCATTCGGCCTTACTCTGTGAATACATAGAAATTTTTTCCAATCCTGTTCCCAAGAAAACTATAGGTTGTGAAAGACGAGGTAAAGATTAAAAAAAAGAAGCGAAGAAAAAAATACTAAAACAGGGACAAAGTATTTACTTCCTCTATTAACTGTTACCAATCTTCACGTTCTTCGATAATCTAATAATAATAATTAAAGAATTAAAAAATAAATTAATAATAAAAATTCATTGTTCGTAAGATTCTTATCTAGATCTAAGATACATTTCTAGTAATTACGGATTCTCGTTGAGGCTGGTTCATGCTGATACGCCTCGCCTCCTTCCTAAGAATGCGAGGGACGTAACAGCGAATAATGTTCTGTCATTACCATAACGTTATGATTTCAATCTCCGTCTCCGATTTAATACATATTTATCTTCCTTCGATGTTTATCCGTTGTGCGAATTCGTTTGGCAAATTGTCGTGGGCAAAAGAGTTGAGGAATCTCTCGCGGTTTACAGTTTTCTTGCGCGCTACAAATCTCGATTACAAAATATGCACAAATTACAATTAGGTAATAAATAGTTGAATTACCTCACGACATATACATAGGCATAATATCTTCCAAAATGAAATTATAAGGAGAATCCTTTCTAACGACAGATTCTAAATTAGATCATTCCGCGTTAGATGGTGCTAGGGAATGACAAATTTGAATGCTTTTAGTTGTACGTGTAACTCAAAGTAAAGTAAATGTGTATCAATCTTCCTACGATCCATGGATGAATCTTAGCCGTTATATAAGTATTCCACATGGAAGTACAAAGAGATACAATGTATTGTGCTTCTATTTCTTACACGTTTCTCTTCCCATGACAGTTAAAAATTTAAATTAAATTGATATGCTAAATCTTGCAATTGAGATTTCTGAAAACCATCTACTAAATAATGTACAGTGAGTGTGATCTCTTTACAGAGAGTTTCATTCGTTTTGACAAAAAACCAGTTCATACCAGTTTACAATAATATGTTAGAATTTAATACACACATTCAGCTATTTTCTCCCTGTAAAATGTTTAACCACGCTGACTCAGCAGACGGAGTCTTTTACGACCTTATATCACTACTGCAGAGTTAAATAAGATACCCGTTACATCAACGGATGCGTTCCGTATATCGAGTCCTTTTGAAGAATGCTCTCTCACGACCGAGGCCTTTTAAACAGTTCTTATATGGTATCATAAATCATGGGCAAGCGATGATAAAATCGTGCGCTCTGCGAAATTGTAAGCCGACGAGAAATCGAAGCTCTCGCTGTCACTGATAATTGGATACGTAGTACATACATATAGATTCCCAAGTAGCACAGCAGTGCCTAACTGCAAAGCGCTAGAAAAGTGCTTATATACACTTTAGAGCTTTCTTAACACTTTCTAGGCTGTGTGCTACTTGGATTGTGATACAAGGTGTGGTGAAAAACAAGTGTTTTGGAGAAAATGCTGAGATGATGAACGTAGAACGTTACGCGTAATATATCGAAATATTAACGATATCATTTGGCCTAATATACTTAAAGTTATGTATGTGTACTTGTTGTTGTTGCCGATTCTTGTATATCTGGAACATTCACAGAATATTTTCGTCTGTCGATTTTCGATGTTACTTCGACGGCTATATCATTGAACTTTTAAAGAAGAGTAGAAAGCGGCAGCAAAGCGAGATGGAGGAGTAATGTGCCGTTTCCTCGACATGTAGAATGGCAGTTGTTAATTTTCGAATTAACGAGTGGTTGACTAAATTATTTAGCATTTTTACGTAGAATAGAAATGAAGGAGGGGAGAAAAAAAAGAAGCTTTTGAAGAGAAAGGGCCGCACTACCGCCTTTTCAACGACGGGCAAGATTGGATTTTTCATATCGTACGCAGCAAACGTATGCAGATATGTGCCGCATGAATTCCATCATGGGAAGATGTATTTATACCATCGCAATCAACGCTTGAACCAATTTGGGACGCAAGAATCTATAGAGCAGCAATTCAACTGAATGGTGGCCCTCTTATAGCTTTTCGATTAAACAAAAAGGCCAGCATTTCGTCTTCCGAGATTGTTTCTATCCCTCGGTTTCTTGTAATTCCAACTCTAATCATGTCAAATCTCCGAACGGCAATATCGTAAAAGATATCGCTTGTCCGTTTTAATTGTGTCGCTGTGAATCATTAATAGTTTCTTGTCGCTAAAGCTGCATTCATAGCGTTTATAAAACGACTGTAAATATTATCTTATTATTTAACTAACAAGATTGTAAAGCTGAAACTGTAATGCTTTTAATCAGGGTAGATTATTCTACCGCGTTGGATCGATAGCATTAATTGGATTTCTTCCTCAAATATGCTCCTAAATTTGCAATTTTCTGGGAGATTTCATTAAAAGTAGAACTATTCAATGAATACAATAAATTAAGTAATCAGAAAGCCAAAATATTAAAGCAGATTAAATTTTAATCATGTTTATAGCGAACATAATTTTATGTTCGACATAAAATTATTGTGTAGGCAAAGCGATAATCAAATATGCAAATAAAATAAAATTACATAATTTTTAATGCATCGTTCATTCAACAAATATGAAACATATATAATGTAGTATGAGATTAAAAATTAGCCGCAAAAGCGATAAATGGATCGTTTCAATATTTTAAATCAAATCAAATACATTTATTTTGATTTGGAGTTATTTTTTAAAATATAAAATATTGAACGAAGAAATTTATAAATGAGAACCTATGAATGTAGCTAAGCAGTTAAGAAATAAATGTACTTACTGTGTTCTTTATCCGATTTTTTTATTACCTCGATTGTTGTTCCAAATAATTGTTATTCGTAACGAATCTTCATAATTCATGTTAAATAATCATTATCGATTATTGTATTTTAAATAGCTATTCCAGTTATTATTGTACTAATATAAAAAGACTATTGGCCAATTATCTTCACTGTGTTATTTGTCCCTGTTTAAAAAATTTTTACATTTTAAATTACAAAGAAATGCTTTCTGTTAGTTTCGTTTTTGGTTCACATCATATTGAAAACTAATAAAGGTTTAATGAGCTTTTTGCATAGTTTTTCACAATTTATCGCGTGATATCGGCAAAATTTATCAAGTGAAAAATTCGACGATAAGAAAATATATCAGAGAAACGGTATGAATTAACACAGCATACGTAGATTATTATTATTTCTATTATTTATTTCTTTCATCACTTATCTCTTTCTTTTTAAGAATTACTTTTATAAAATTCATCATCTAAAAAACGCAATGCTGTTCTGAGAGCTTACGAAACTATACTTTCGTATAATATTCTTCGTGCAAAAGTTTACATTGTTTTACATTATAATTTCGAAGCAACATAAGAGAAATCTCTTCGAAATTTTTCTTTCTCCATAATTGCACAAATATGTCGGTCAAAATACTTAATTGTTCGAAGTACTCCATTTTTCTTTTTTATTTGTAGAAATATACATTAGTTTGTAGATACATGATCTATGTCATCAAATTTACACGCGATATTATAGGAAGCATTCATTATCTGTCTAATGATAAAAATAATGATTATTACTGGAAGATCGATTAATAACGTATAGTACAAAAAAAAATTTTATATGTATCAATATTCGTCTCTTTCTATGATACATGCATGTGTAAAAAATTGCAATTTTTCCAACGATGAACATAAAGAAAAACTTTACATTAAGTCTGTAAATTATATCAACTTGAATACATGTATAATCACATGCTAAATTACAACTATATCCCACTGTAGCCGATATAAAATGTTACGAAAAAATCTTAAAACACTACATCTGAATGGAGCGCTTTTTACAAGTTTCAAGTTTTTGAACAATTAGTTTGTTCGTACAGGAATCAATCTTTGTTTTTTGTGTACTTGTCGTTTTTTACTTCTATTCTCAACGGAGAACGTCCTCTGGTATGATTTCCAATACGTGATCGCAGGTCACCGCCTTTTAGAGTAGTCCTCAAATCGCGGCTGTTTGATAACCTTTAAAAAATCAGAGCTCATGAACTCGTTTGCAGATGTATACGTAAATATATATAATAATAAATTATACCCATATATTTAAAAAAGATGTGTATTTTTCCAAAGATACTAGAAGGCATATATTAAACATTATTCTAATCACAATTTGTATCACACATTATTATAGCTCTGCAACATTCACCTTCACTTTATTTTAATAAAACCAGCAAGTTAAAAAATATTGCCGGAACATTTAATTTTAAAAATTAATTAGTTTATAAAACATTTATTCCAACAAAAATTGATAAGAAAACACATAGCAGTTGTGGAGATTTTTGATAACCAAACGATCTCAGTGAAACAGTCAAACTGCCTCTAATTTTTACTAACTTGTAGTTAAAAGTGAAAAATATGATTGAGAAAAATTATATTTCTTTACCTCTTTTTTAAGTAGCTGTCATTAGCTTCGCTTTTTCCATGATTTAATCTTGCCCACACAGTGGATGCAATACGTGGTTTGGGCGGGACTACTTTTATCACACTGCCTTTAGGACCCTGAATCTCCTTTGCAGTTACATCTTCTTCGCTGCTCTCTTCTTCATCTTCATTATGTTCACCTTCTTCTTCTTCTTCTTCCTCTTCTTCTCCTTCTTCTCGTTCTTCTGTATTCATCTGGCCAAGTCTCTGTTCCTCCTTATCTTCTTCTTCATGTTCATCCTCTTCCGATTCCTGCCATTCTCCTTCTTCTCTTTCCATCGAGTGTATTTCTTTCACATTCTGGTGGCCCTGCTGCCGAATTATTCCGGAATTATTGCGTTTCGAATTTACAGCATTCGTATTTGTGACTACTACTTGAATGGGCTCATGATATTGCATTTTTGATTTCGGTTTTCCTAACTTTGATCGCAAGTCACCGCTGTTATTTAAGTTGTTCAGAATCATCTAAAAGAAACAGATATATCTTGAATATAATTTGTGGAACGAATTAAGGAAAAATTCTAATAAAAAAGATTAAAAAACTAACTTGGAATCGAAGTTTCTCTCGACGCTTCTGTACTTTTTCCTCCTCATCATCAGCGTGCATTCGCATGCGGGGAATTTTACTCCGTTTACACCAACTCTCGTCACTATCGCTACTCGAACTAGCCTCACCCGATTCTTCAGCTACCGTATCCTTTTCCGGGTACTTGAGACCTAGTCTTTTCTTTATGCTACATCCTTGATCTTTAACACCATTCTTTGGAAGAAAATCATCCTCCACAACATCATTCAAACCCCATGTCTCAGACAATGTGCCCCATGGGTTTTTTGCTTGATCCTCATTTTTGTCCTCGTTCAATGATTTATGTTTACTTTGTTTTGTTTGCTTGTACATACGCTTACGAGATTCCGTTAGAATTCCTTTGATACCTACATATTTAGACAGAAACAAAATCATCTTACCATCTGCCTTCATGATTCTTAATTCTGATTTATTTTGCTATACAAAATTACATTTACCTCCAAAGTTGGGATTTCCATACTTTTTGTAGTATTCACTTCTTTTCTCCGCGTTGCCCTGTTTTTTATCCGCCTTGGTAGCGAATCTCAAGTAGATTCCTTTAGATTTTGGGTAATCGATACCTTTTCTCCATATACCAGGAGGTAATGGATAATCAATATCTTTAATGCTAATGCAATTGTCTTCCTTTCCATTCTTGTCTGCATTGATAGGTTCGTTTTCTTCATCTGCTTTCACTGTGTCATCTTTTCTATTTTCAGAATCGTTCTCTCGATCCGAATATTTTGCAATACTGCCTAAAATTCTCTTAGATAATCCCAGCATAGCTTTAGCTGCCATTACTTTATCAAACCAGACTACATTGCCTGTAATATTACAAATAATATATCAAAATGTTAATAGCAAACGATATATTGTTATTCTATCAAATAAAATTAAGTTTTTGAAGCATACATGATACATCATTGATCCATTCAATTGATACAGGAGAATAATCTTGAAAATATTTGAATATATCTTGAGTGCTCATATCTTCAGTTCCTCTCATGTGAATTACATTCAATCGAACATTCTTTGCGTTCTCATCATCTATAATACCCAAGCTGCAATAATTATATATATATACATATATTATATATACATGAAGTAGCAGCAACTGCTTTCACCAAAGATCTATTTTTTATTCGTGCACTGTCTGAACTAGTGCACATGGTGTAATAAATTAAAGTAAAACAAATATACATAAGCAAGAATAAAAAACAGATATCAAATTAATTTACCAAATTAAGTATTTTATACCTGTTATACAAATCAACCTCTAGATTTGATAATTCATTGCATTTTTCTGCCAAGCCAAAACGCTTTGCTCGTTCCTCTAACTTCAATTTTTCCTTTATGCTAAATATATCTATGCTTGATGTGTCTATTGATTTTTCAGAATTATTCTCCAATGTCTACAAGAATTTATTAGTGTTATTTGGAGCACTAAAAAATGATATTAACAACATATCTATATATCAATTAAAATCACTCATTTCTGTTACCTGTAATTCTGGCTTTAATGTAGCTTTAGATCTTTCCACTTCATCAAAAGGCACCATTTCGACATCTGACGGTTCGTCATACTCGTCCATTGCGTAAACGATACAAATACGTTAGACGCTCAAATATTGCTAGGAAAAGTCGATAGCTATCACTAATTTCAGAGACGATCCGATCGTTCTGCGAATAAAGGCTTCCAACATCAAACGGCAGTACTAAGTTTACAGTTTACAAATAGAACTTAACCATAACGGCAGATACATCTACTAGTTAGGTATAATCAGGCTTGCCTGCTTTAGCCACAACTGGAACCCTGGAACGATGATGGGCAATGATAAATCACTACGATCATCAAAACACCAATAGGTCTGTTCTATTTGTAGCTGATTGTAAGTTTTATATTTTGCACTTGCTACACTGCACGCCAAGAAAACGACGCGGTAATCAATCACCTCCTGGTTATGATCAGATAATATAACGGTTAATTAATTAATGGCCACTGCCTTCCTAAAAAGTTATGGAAACAACACAGCGAATACTACGATTGAGTCCGAGAGAAATCTGGAGCAATCTGGAGAGCGATCACTCCGTTCTTTTTCGTGAGGTGTTTTTTTGCACTGGTCACGTGATTAGAATTGATGCTTGATACTCGCCGAGCGTCATCAGCATGAAGAGGCATCTTTAAGGTATGTTTACATGAGAACATCAAGGCTACGTTCAAAAACATCACCCGAGTGCTCCCGTATATCGTTTTATCCTTGTTGTCCAACCATGTTAAACAAGAATAAGACGATACACGGGTGCACTCGGGTAATGTTCTTGAACGCAGCCCAAACATAAGAGCGTAAAAATGCCGTCACGTGCGACATAACTTGCGTGAACCAATCAAATTGTATCAGATATTACACATTTTTTTAGTTAAGACGATTTGATTGGCTGACGTAAGTTATGTAAGTCAATCACATTTATTCTTAAGACAAATTAAATTTTTTTTATTTATTTATACATTTCGGCGGTTACATTTAAATTCAATTTAAATATTCAGGCATTTGAATTTAATATAAATATCATCAATCTATATCCATATATGTATGAAATTTTTCACGCTTAAATAAATCAATTTTTACAACTAGATCTATTTTTTCATGATTAGATTTTTCTGTATTTTGTATGTAATTATTATAATTCGAATTTACTAAGAATTTATTATGCACATTTAATTCTTTAAAGAATAAAATAAATGTTGAATAAATTTTATAACTTTTTATACATATATAAAGATATTCCATAAATAATACCTTTATTATTTAATAATAAGTCTGCTTTTATCCTGATTTTATAAGGTTGCAATAAATGAGTCACTGATATAACAATTTATTTAAATTTAAGCAGCAATTATAAGAATCGATGATATTGTAAATTACATAGAGTTTAGTAACACGCAAAAAGTGTTACGTAAAATCAAGATAATCTAAAAAAATTTATAAGATTATACGATTGCATAGCTAGCATAATGTGATACATTTTTCTATAAACAAATATTGTATTAACATTGAAAAGGTGCTAACTTTTTGCATGATTTATTTAAATAAAAAATCAAAGCTGATTAAATAAAATTTCTCAAAATTTTACATTTGTTTTGAATAATTATATACTTAAAAAAAATTATATATATAGGTATATATATAAAGAAATTTAGAAGTAATTGCGCTTATACGCCATTGATTATTATTTATTGTCGATTATTTTGTGGTTCTGATACATAAGCCGTAATTAACTTTTAAATGACTATCGTAAGAAAGGCACTAAGATGAACAATAAGATATCATATGTTATTATTATATAGAATAATAGATAATAATATTATTAATGATACTATAATATTACTATAAGATTTGTGATTTCACACTGCCGGTAATCTAAAATATATTTCATCGATTTTATATTTTTGCCTTACTATCCTCATGTAGTCTTTGTCTCAACACTCTTCTCTCATTTGCGAAGATGCTAATCAATCTCGTTGTTAAACCGTCAAACATCTATGTAATTCTATTATTTACAGGGAATGGAAGTAACTTCGTTACAAGTAACGACTTGTAACGAAGTTACAATTACAAATTGCTTTTTTGATAACTTTACTGATAATTGCGTTACGTTTTTTTGGCAACTCTACGTATAGTTACATTTTTTGGACAACAGTAACGAAATTTACTTTTATCGTTACTTTGCATATAATTGGATACGTTATTTTGTTATATAACAATTACATGTTATTACAATTACGACAGTTATAAATGTGATTGTAAGACATTGAATGTTTTTATTTAATACGAACGTACAAGCTACATATATTTAGTTTAACTTAATCTAAACATCGTTACACATTTTGTTCTAATTGAGCTGTGTACAAAGCTTTACTCTATACATTTCTGTGTACATTTATATTGAACAATTGGAAAACACCCTTATTTGCAAAACTTCTGTTATATATTTTAATTATAGCGTTATAATTTTCTTTCTATCAAAATATTTGATTTACAAAACGTATAGATTCAGTAAAAATATAGCTTTAATTATTATTATAATGTATTATAATAAAGAGATTATTTGTATTTCTTAATTTTTCTTTTAATTTCTAACTTATATTATGATTCAGATAGTCCTATACAATCCTATATAATCTTCTGGTTTTCTACAAAGTATAAAAAAATTTCTTTAAAAAGCTATAATAACGGTAACTCGTTACTTTTAAAAAGTAACTTTTTATTCCCTAATTATTTATTATCGGCATGTCGCACTTTACTCGGAGGGGATAGTAAGCGCAACGGAGAAGCATGCAGCCACTTAAAGAGGCAGACATGGGCTGCGGATAGTGTCATAGCATGATTGTATTTAAGAGAAGATCGCATGTGATATATTTTTCAATACGTCTGATATACTTATAGGCAATTAAGGACGGAAAAACTTTACTCGTGCATCTTTTCAAACGTGCGCGCCTCTGAATTTACTTTTATTAGATTCTCGAATTGAATTGGACGCTCGATCGAATTTGTGAGATTATGGTATAGTATTTTTTGTCAAAATGTCAGAAAACGGAATATCAATTGAATCGATCGAATTGGTAAGTAAGTTTTGTGTACTCTTTAGCAGAAGTTGACGAATATTAAAACATATTTTTGTTAACAATGTGGCTTTTTTGTTTTTTATACGAAATTGTATAAAGTATTTGATAAATTAATAAAAATATTGTAAGACACTTTTGTTATTTCTAATAAAAAAAAAATAAATTAGATATTCTTTCGCAAGCATTAGAGAATGCGATTTTTTTTTGTTTAATTGTATCAATGTGTGTGTGAATTAACTCCAATGAACCTAATAGAATTCACTTTAGAATTTTTGACTAAATTAAAAGGCATATGTAATACATATATACTAGACGATTGCTAATGAATAAATAATAATTAAAAATTCCTGCCTCTGTATATATTTCCTCTAAACATTAATTGCGAGATAGTAAAACAATCTAATTATTATTTAAAAATAAAATTGTGATCAAAGCATAATATATCACAATTAAATAACACTAATTTACAATTATGATTCTGTTTCTTTATTTCTGTTTCTAATGATGAGTTTTATGCGGTTGCAGCTACTAAAATGGAATGTATAAGATTAATAAATTCTGTCGCTTACATATTTTGAATAATCAAGGTCTTTATTTTTGACAAAGCTTTTTAAAAAATATATAAATTACTTTTTTCTTTTACTTTATTTACGGAGTAAATACAAAAAAATTTTCATTCAGATTTGAGTAAACTTTGTCAGCTAAAAACAAATTCGTCAAGTAATGTTAAATCGAATAAAAAGAAACTCGTATATATTCCAATATATATATTATATATATATGTATATACACACACGCTCATTTTTAGATGTTTTTTAGATGTATTTTATATACGTATACACTTATGTGCGAGCGCGCGCGCATTCAATAATTTATCTTTAATAAAAAATATTAAAATTTTTTTATATCACTCTTTGTCTAATTCAGGACCAATAGCAATGACGTGACTCTTGCAGTACGAAATGTTGTAACAATATTGCAGCCATATTACTTTAAAAGATTACAATTTTTGAAAAAGACTACTGCAATATTGTAGTAATATTACATATAGTATAATTTAAATTATATATAATATATATGTATATATTTGCACTTGTAGAACTTGTATTTGACTATTATACATATATATATGCTCCTGTATATTATTATTGACTTAGTTTAGAATTTTGAAAGAACAATTATCTTTTATAATTCTGTTTTCGGATTAAGCTATTGTGTGTGCGCGCTTCACGAAAGCAATACAATCTTCTCTATTAACCTTCTGACACAATCGTCGAGGAAAGTTCCAGCTCATATTATCGACAAGTGTTTAACACGTTTGTTAGAATATGTCGGTGGAAGCTTTGTTTGTTTAGTATGAGCATCGCAATCAGTAAAAATATACGAGACGAGAATTACATAGGTATGCAAAGATATACACTTTATGAGATAAGTGTGCAGACAGAAAATAGACTACAAAATCTTTTAAGATTTGATTTCGTTTTAGTCAGCGTTAATTATTACAGCCATGGCTAATGTGATTTTGCGTGGAAGACTATAAAATTAATAATTGTCGATAAATCTTTCTTTCTGGAAACAAATTCGATTAGAATTTTCATTCAAGCATGACTGTTCGGATAAAAAAGACACATCGTTATGTAATGCTTCGACAACTCTCGCAACTTTTTGTATCGATCTTACTCCATTAATACTAATTGGTATCAGTCGGCGCACATCGCGGAAATAGTGAATTTGTTAAATGAGATAGATATTATCAATAGAGCTTATATAATGCAAAAGCAAGTTTATGTAGCAAGTTTGTATTTGAAATAGTTGAAAACACGTGCACATAATGCCTCGATCGCGAGAGGAAATCACATTTCTTTTTTTCATGAAATTTATTATATTACAGTATATATATTATATATAATATAAGGAAAAAGAACTGCGGCCAGTTTATGTAAAGATTATTTTAATGTTTTTACAATTTTGTCCTTTAGAATTATTTTAGAATCTTATTTATTTTTAAACACTGATTATACTTTAAACAAGTATATATATATATATATATGAAAATAGCAAGACGTGTTCATACAATAAAACATAATTGTAAATCACGGTTTCGTGAATTTTCCACACATACACACACACATGTACAATATATAAAATTGAATTTAATTACTTAATAATATGCAATTAAATTTTTATTTATATATTTTCCATTTAATAAACATTTTTATAGCATTTTATCAGGCAGAGTGTAGATGTAACTATCATTTTTTATTTTTTGATCTTTTAGAACATAAATAATTCAACGGTCATTCCGGAAACAAAGAAAACAACGAACGACACGAACAGAAATCCTGAAATTACTTATGGTATTGATGATTCTCCACCATGGTATTTGTGTTTATTCATGGCATTACAGGTTTTGTATATTTCTGCTTTTTACTTTATTTCCGTATTTTTATTTTTTATATTTTAATTAATTAAACAAATTATTTTTTAAATGCGTATCTATTATTAATATGAATAAAAATGCAACAAATATTCCAAAATAGGGAATTCCGAAAAGTACATTAAAAGTACAAAGCAAACGTCATAATGTCTTATATTATACTATATAATTTCATATAATGAATAATTTCGTATGAATCTTGTGCTTTTATTGCGAAACGTTTACTCTACAGTCTACAAGATAAGAATGGGAACGCGTTAACAAGTGTTAATAAAAGTATGTTGCAATATTAATTATATCTTACGCATTGTCTTGTGCTATAAAGTTTATGGAGGGAAACGTCATTAATGCATATGCCGATTTTATTTACATAACTTTTAAGAATACGCACGTATAATATATATATACACATATATGGCTTATACAGTTCTTTAACTTGATATCGCATAGAACAAGCAATCACATTATTGAACGAATTATTAGAGAGAGAGAGAGAGAGAGAGAGAGAGAGAGAGAGAGAACACTCTTTCATCGTAATTAAATAATTCGAGTACAATTTTCTGAATCTAATACGAGAGTATCATTTTCTTTTAACTGAAAGTGCAAATTAAATAAAAACAAATGTGTTTTTAGCATTACTTGACTATGATTGGCGCCATCGTTTCTATCCCTTTTATTCTAACGCCAGCCCTTTGTATGGCCGAAGATGACCCCGCAAGAAGTCATATTATATCTACCATGATCTTTGTTACCGGTTTAGTGACGTTTATTCAAACTACCATTGGATGTAGGTAAGTTTAAAACTCTACAGTAAAATAAAATATACACACACACACACACATATATATTAATGACTATTTGCAAATATAATATAAAATTTAATATTACTTGGTACGCTTGTAGGAGTACTATAATAGCAAATTTTGATCGCGAAAAACCGTATGTTTGCATTAGGTTGCCATTGGTGCAGGGTGGTACCATATCGTTTTTGGTGCCAACTCTGGCGATATTGAATCTGCCGCAATGGCAGTGCCCCGCATCAGAAGTCCTCGAACAAATGTCCCACGAAAACCGAACCGAGCTCTGGCAAATTCGAATGAGAGAACTATCGGGTGCCATCGCCGTTTCCGCCTTGTTCCAAGTGATCATTGGATTTGGAGGTAAGCGCCCTTTAATTATCAAATCTGTTGCGTAATACAATTTTTGTTCTCTTTATTGAACTTTTCTTTCGATCTCATGACATTAAAAATGCATTTACATACAGGTATCGTTGGATATTTGTTGAAATTTATAACTCCGTTGACAATTGTTCCGACGGTTTCGTTAGTTGGACTATCTCTCTTCGAAAATGCAGCGGATGCCGCGTCCCAGCATTGGGGCATCGCGGTTGGGTATGTTTGTATTGTATAAAATAAATAATTATATAATAATTATACGGTTAAAATGTTTTCTATAAAATAAGCCATAAATTAATCGATCACAGTCGAATGTAAAATCGATTATGGTTGGTCAGCTTTTCTTATATGACTTAAGATTTGAAGTTGAAGTGGCTTATTATTTAAAGTCTTTAATTCTTAGATCAAAATCTAATAAAATTAGATAGTCGTAAGACTTAATAAATGCCTGTATACATTTTTAGAACGATAATACTACTAACGACATGTTCTCAAATAATGGTCAATATTCCATTTCCGTTTCTTATATACCGCAAAGGCCACGGACTCCACATTATTTGGTTCGATTTGTTCAAACTCTTCCCAGTAAGTGTCAAGAGATAAAGATTTTGAATGATAATGTTAATTACCATGGAACAATAAATTCCAAGCATTTTGTTACTTTTATCCGAAGAAAGTTTGTGTCTATTTATGAGATCGTTATAAATAAAATAAAACATTCATATATATAAATATCGCTAATATTTACTCATGTATTTAGAGCACTTGTTATATTAGGTTTTGCTGACGATAATTGTCATGTGGGTAATCTGTACCATACTGACGATGACCGACACGCTACCGTTTGGTCATCCTGCTAGGTCTGATAGCAAATTGAGAATTATAAACGACTCACCCTGGTTTCGAATACCGTATCCTGGACAGTGGGGTATACCTACCGTAACGTTATCAGGCGTACTTGGTATGTTAGCAGGAGTACTAGCGTGTACGGTTGAGTCCATCAGTTACTATCCGACCACCGCGAGAATGTGTGGTAGGTACATTCGTTTTAAAAATTATTTTCTCACGATTTTTCCTTTTAAAACCATTTTTCATTTATCAGTGCTATTAATTAATCAGGACTCTTTCCAGGAAAAATATTTTATTATCAATAAAGACGACCTAAAACAGAATAAGACTAGTTAAGAACAACATTTTTGTTAATGAGCTTATGATTTATCGAAAAACTTTTAGGGGCTCCGCCGCCGCCGGTTCACGCAATCAACCGCGGTATCGCTATAGAAGGTCTGGGTACGTTACTGGCCGGGCTTTGGGGTAGCGGCAATGGCACAAATACATTTGGCGAGAATGTCGGCACAATAGGTAACAATTATACATTTTAATCGCGAGCCTAACGTAGATTCTCGGTGTAACAGCATTATATCTGATAGAACGCAATGAAAATAATTAGGGGTCACCAAAGTCGGTAGCCGCAGGGTCATACAATGGGCGTGCTTCCTGATGATCCTGCAAGGTGTAATCAGTAAATTCGGTGCGGTATTCATCATAATTCCCGAACCGATAGTCGGTGGAATATTCTGTGTGATGTTTGGAATGATTTGTGCTTTCGGTGAGTATAAATTAGTTCTATCATACGCACTCGATTGCGAAATATAATTCGATCGTTTATGAATATTAAATCTTCGGAGCAAAAGGCACATTTCTCATATACGTAACTCTTAAACGAAATATATAAATAAAATATAGTAAAACGGCAGTATAATAAAATGTTAATACGAGCCTCCGCAGTTGTAAATCGTTTATAAAGCTGTAAGATACATATCATATATACAATTATTTACGCACTAAAAATCGGAGGAAAATTCTTTTCAGGTCTGTCAGCATTACAATATGTTAATCTCAATTCCTCGAGAAATTTATTCATCTTGGGCTTGTCCATGTTCTTCCCTTTGGTGAGTACGCTCCCCAGGATACAAATGTGTATTTAATTATATTAATTATTTTTGCTACTTATATGCGTGAACGTTTTCATATGTATATAAATTTTATATGTACATAAATGCCATGTCTATATATTTATAAGCAAAACTGAATACATATGCATGCGATTTTTTATAATCTATTTCAGGTTCTGTCGAAATGGTTGATTAAATATCCGGACACAATACAAACAGGAAATGCCGTGGCAGACAGCGTATTCACCGTATTACTGAGTACCACTATTCTAGTAGGTGGTGCGTTAGGCTGTTTCCTAGATAACATTATCCCAGGTACTATTGATAAAGGTGAATAATGATAGAATATGTGCTTATTGATTTATTTATTTAAATTTATAAGGTAACATAAAAGATCGTGGATTGGAGGCTTGGGCGAAAGAAATGGAATTGATTGACGGTACGGTTGACAAAAAGACTGACGAAGCGTCTGATGCCGAGTACGTCCAGAATACTTTTGACTTTCCGTTCGGAATGAGTCTGCTGAGAAGGTGTTATCAATATACAGTACAGTTTTTTATCTATATATGTACGAACAATGACAGTTGATATTTAAGTTTAATATTTTTCAGATGGAAATGGACAACACATGTGCCGTTTTTACCCACTTATCAAAAATTATAAATACGTTAAAATTAATTAATAAGTACAACTATTTCATGTGCATACATCTGGTTTGTTGCAAGATATGATCTTTAATAAACAAATGTAATGTAAAACGTTGACATATGTGATATCACAATGTTATACAAAATTTTATAACACATGATTATCGCTTTTCACACGCTATCTTAATTTCAGTTAATCATGTTTGCATAAATCGTAAAATCATTATGAATAATAACAATTTGATGTGTAAAGATCTCATTTTCAAAAAAGATAAAAATTTATACGATAATGATAAATTAAATATTATAATAATAATTTATATTATATAAAGAAATTAATTATTGTCTAGATGTATATAATGTTGTTAATAAACTTTTTATTAAAAAATCGAGAAATACTTAATGTGTAAGTAATTAATTGTAATCTATTAATGGCTGGAAGTTTTAGAAATATTAAAGTGCATAACAATCATAAATTAGTTATTTCAACTTATTTAATTTGATTTTTTTAGTTAATTTATTATGTTAATTTTGTGGTCAGGATTATGTTTATGTCTCGATATTGTATCTGCTAAAAATGTTAATGATGTAATGTTGTTTTGGGACACTAAATATATATAACTTATATAATTTTTTACAATTATTAATATATGTATATAATTTATTATAATACGTAATATGTTTATCAACGATTAAACTTCAAAAAAGAGTAAAGACGAGAAATATAAAGTTTTGTTAGAAAAAGAACAAATCTCACGTTTAAATTATAGGCGCTCTTGCGATTATACCGATTGCGCAAAATTCTTTTCACAAGTGAGTTCTCGTTTTGAATAGCGTTACTGTAGACTATCTTATCCAAATATAAATAGGTTAGTGTGGTTAACCCACAGAACATAGGGTTAACCGGTACGAATATGAGCCTTCAAAAAAGTATACAATAGTATTTCATGCAAATATTATTTGATATTATTATTTAATTACTCCATTTTTTATAATTTACATAAGCTCGACAACTGTAAACAATGGCTTCGTCCACCGATGTTGCTACAGTAAGTATTATTGATTGATTACATTGTAAATAACACGTCAAACAATACCTAATAATGTGGAGTATGTAAGTGTAACGTGAAGTAACACCAATATTTAAATACGATTATTATTCGTCATCGAATGTAACCTTAAGCGCGCATTGATTAACAAAAATTATTCTTATAATAACTAAGTATTACACGTTTGTTAAAAATTGACAAAAATTTAAAAAAGTCAATTTTTTTATAATGAAAAAAAATATGGGTTATATTTTTAGTCACAGTTATAACATATTTTATACTTTTGATTACATTTTTATTGTGTCATGTCCATTAATTTTTAGATCAGAGCTCAGAGATATTTAAATGAGCCGTTGGTGGAAAGATGCAGAGATCTATCTATTTTGATAGATGAATCAAGCACCACTGAGCTACAGCTAGTTTTTCCTCTTCTGATAGACTCCTTATTTGGAATAGTAGACAATATCGGATGGGGTTTACATAATATTACTCTTAAGAAAAATCCACATGAATATTCAGCATTGTGTCACTTTCTTAGTCCACAAGGACCAATGTTTTCTTTGTGTTATAAACTGCTTCCAGACTGTTATCTTAAGTACAATTTTCCAGTGTCATATCTTCCGGTATGCTTAAAAAATTAAATGATAAATTTACATGATACATGTAAATGTATTATTTTTTAAAGGCTATTTGTCATGTTATCATAGTGTTTTTCATTTTAGTCAAAAATATGCTCTATGTTGGAGGAAGCTATAATATCACCATTTTATCTTGATAAAATTAGAGATGATCAAGGGACACGTGTTCCTTCAGCTTTATCTATGAGTATCCTTTACTAAATGTAGTTAATAATTACTGCATTATACTTTACGAACACTAAATATTTCTTTCTTAACACAAATACATATCCCTTTGAGTACTATATCTTTCATTTTGCATATCATTTGACCAATCCCTGGTTACAACTCCAACAGCAAGAAAATGTGTGGATGAATTGGGAAACGGTTTACGTTCAATTAGCGCATTGTTATCTATACCATTTTCTTCCGAGAGATAATTCTGCGGTTCTACCAGTGATTGGGCCATATGTAAAGAAAACACCGCCAAGAAAATTAACGCAATCACCAGAATTTCGAAGGTACAGAAATACTTTTCTGTCTTATAACGAGCTAAGACATATATATTTGAGCAGCAAGTGTGTATTATTTATGTTTTAAATTTCAATTAGAGATTGTCAAAAATTGCAAACTCTGAGGCTTCTAAGAGCATCTATATTATCTTCTGGATCAACAAGTCCTGGATCCGGTGTGCCACAACAGCAGCAGTGCTTGCCACAAGTCTGGAGAAGTGAGACTGTAGTACAAGTCTTTCTCGATTTTTGGTTGGAATATACAGAGGACGCGCAATTGACCTCTCAATTGAGTACATCCTACTTATCTACGATACCGCGACGAGTAAGTTTTCTGTGTGTAATAAATAAAGTGATATATGATTCATGGAAAAATATGAATAAATTTACGAAATAAGAATAATTATATCTTTTCAAACGTATTTGATTGTAATTTCTAATTTCAGCATAGTATACATTCCGGAGAACACATACGTCTTGTAAGAGCGTTCATAAAAACGTTGCATGAGTTTACTAATAGTGCTACGGGCGACAAGAGCGCAATGGATGAATTGAAGAGGTAGTGAGATATATTTTACAAATTCTATAACTTTATAATTACTTTCAATATTATTCGTTTGTTTTATTTATATTTGGCAGAATAATTCTTCCTTCGGTTCAAGGAAAAATATATACATTTTTGAGGAAAGCAATATATCATTGGCCTCTGGACAGCTCGTTTAGATTGATACTAGAGGCTTGGTTAAGTTTTATTCAACCATGGAGATATGTACCAGGAGTAACATATACCAAAGAAGGGTACATAATACATCATTAATAATGTCAAAATATTGCTGTAGTGTTAATAATTTCTTTTTAATATTTTTAGTAAAGCAGAGGAAGAAGAAAGGGGCAAAATTCATGATCCCGTCAGATGGATCTCTTTCGTGGCTAATAATCTGTTAGCATATACACTTGTATTTCAGCAATTGCTTCCACGATTTATGAGAACTGACTTAGTAGCGCCTAAAAATGCATTAATGTTATTTAGAGTTACAAAAGTACGCGCATTTTTATCAGTTGCATAAATATATTATTTTGTATTAAAAAATGTATTTCTTATCTATATTCATATAGGTATTTTCACAACCATACTTAGCAAAAATGATATGTGAAGTGGAGAATTGTGTGGATGACGTAGTCCTTAGCAAAGGTCGAATAACTACAAATCAATGGACATCGATTATTAGACAACAGATTCTTGAACTGGAAGGTCCAACATATCAATACGTTCCCATGTTTTCGACAGCCATCAACTTGCAGGTATTTTTTACTCTCCAAAGATTGCTAAGTATATTAATAGTTAGTCTTATTAATAGGTGATTATATTTTGTTTTAGGTCATATGGTTTTTGAGTAATATTAAACAAGCGCATTTAACAGCGACCAGCTTGGTGGAAGCTCTGGAAAACAGAAGAAGAGGAAAGCGTTTTCTGCTTTCTCTATGGGAATTCTTTAGTTGCGAGGAATACTCCTCAGATGATATCAGCATAGATGAGCGACGACGCGTTCCTGTACTCTTGGCCACTGCTCAACAACAACTAATAGATATATTTCAAGTAGTGGAATTTCTTTTATGTCAATAATTAATCAATGTCAATAATTATTTTTAATAGCATTCACAATCGTGATTGTTGCAGATACAACTCGAAGACATTCCACAAGTTGCTATAGTAGCCGATCAAGAATATCATGACAGTATTCTGTCGACTTCTTTTTGTCATCAGTCGCAGGTATGGATTATTAAAATAAGTTTCTATTCAAATTCTTCGACCGATTAAAATCGGTGGTTTTTAGATGGAATCTAGCTTTGATTCAAGCAGACCAGGTACTTTCGTACCGTTGCAAGAAGGTAGACAATCGTGCCGATATGTCGAATATATGGGCGATCCAGAATTGCAACCAGTGCGAACAAACGAATGTGCTTTTCTCGTTAGAAACTTTTACAAGCTATGCTGTTACCTCAATCTTAAGGTACTGTATATGTAATTATATTGCTATTTTTCAATTTGATAACTTGCGATTTATTTGCAGTATCGATATGAGATAATCACACTATACAGCAAACGAAGCTTCCTTGGTAGCGTTTGTCGGCAATTGGTTGTCCCACCTACTACGATTGTAAAATTACCCAAACGAACATCAAACGGATTTAGCAGTGGCTCTGAAGAACGACTGCCACCTCGATTAAGTTTACGACCTTTAGCCAATTACACCTTTCTTATAAGTTTATTATTTGGTATACTGATCGCATGGCTCATCAAGTACGTAGTGCCATGATCTTTCTAAGATTGAGAAGTTATGTACGATAAGATATGTTGAATTATACACAGAATATTTTTTTTTACAGTTATGGTCCCTTTATGTTCTTGGGATTTTTATTTATTATGTGGATTATGTACGTAGTCATACGTGCAACATTGAAACACTATTTTCCATCTATCGCAAGTGTTTTTCGACAAAACGCAGTTGCACCTTCTATTAATCGATGATGTTTTAAAATAACGGACTATTTTGCTGTTTGTATAAGCAATTTTGATACATTTTTGAATAAAAAATAACAATTATATATTTTGGATACCTATGTATTTGTAAGTATATTAAATGAAGTATATAAAAAGTATATTCAATAATATATATTACTGTTTGAAAACTGTTAATTTAAGTAATTACGCTAAGTGATTGCATTAAATTGTATTTACATTGCAATTTATAACCGATGGCCTTTACGTTTTAACATAACTGCAAATTAATTTTTTAAACCATTTTGTAAATTGCTTATTTATATTTTTTATAACTTTATATTAAAAAACTTGCATATTATTTTTAATATATAAAATATCAAAATTATTTTTGAATGATTTCGAATTATTTCTTAAATAAATACAATATTTTTTACTATGTACTATAATTATAGTAATATACAGTTAAATTAATTGAATTTCCATTTTCGTGAAAAAAATCTAATTATTATATAATGTAAGTTAAGTTTAATTGTATTCATCGTGCGATTCGCGATGAACGGTACATGCTAGCTGTAATATATGATATTCATATTGGCACGATCTACGATTACTATAATGCTTTAATGCATATAGTAACATTAATAATTATTGCGCAGTAACATTAATAATTATTAATTCATCGTCCCGTGTCTAATCAAAAATAGCAAAAGCATAAGAACGATCAACGACGCGATCCACTTCTCTTCGCTAACGCGAAATTTAATCAACGTGATGCACACAACGGAAAAATGAGCTCGCGCATTCATTAGATAAATTGAATTCGGACACTGACGCGAATCGTCGATCAATGAAGCATCGAGTGCCCGCAAAAAGGATTAACCATTATATCAATACCCGCGGATACTCATTGGTTCTATAAATTAAAAATTTTTTAAGCAAAAATCCTTCAAACGCTTTCAAATTTCTACTTTTTGAATAATTTTATGTGGATTAGCGTATTTTAAATAAATTAATAATTCACATCGTTTGTAAAACTTGTTTCCAATCATTTTAAATGAATATTTTCTGTCTCAGATAATGTAATTATAAGAAAAATGTATGTATAATTTATTAAAAAAAAAAAATATTTTAATATATTACATAAATTTATTTTAAGTAATGAATAAATAATTGTTTTATATAGAAATTCTTCTAATCACTCGATCGTCTATTGTTAAACGTAATTGAAGTAATAAAATAATCAAGTAACTAAAAGAATTCATATGATTTTCGATAAAAAAAGATAGAAAGTATTTCTAGGAATTTTTTCAGACTTTTTCAGTTACCTAATATTTTAACTGATATTTTAAAAGTTCTTACAAATATTTTATAGTAAAATCTCATAAGAAAGTATAAGACATTTGTATATAAGAGCAATTCTAATAATTCTCGGCTTTTAAAATATTTATGAAATATAAATACAAATAATAAAAAACTTTTGCGTCTCCAAGAAAGAATAGCGGCTTTTGCATAAAAATGCAGTCTCCGTTTTTAAAGCGGGAGATTATAAAAACTTATCTCCTTATTCGCGCGAAGCTTATATCTAAAGTTCCTTTATCTTCAGATGCACTACGAATTATTTTATTGATTACTGAGCATCTAAAAATAAAGGAAGTCTTAAATATTATCTATATAAAGCCTGTCTATGAATACGGGCATTAAAGTATATGCGTTACAGTATCGGCGCGCAATTTTTTTTTTCTATTTTTACAAAACCTGCTAATGAGACTGTAACCCTACAGTTACAGTCATTAAAAGAACAACCTTCAAATTTCATATTAAATGAATATATACCTATCGCGGTCTTATTCCCTTAATTAGTCTTGTTTGCGTGTAACGATGTCAAATGCGATCGTGATTATTGCCGTTTGTAAATATTTGTCTCCCGACGGAGAGAAGTACACGGAAAAGCGTAATTATCTATTATTTTAACGGAATGAGAGGAGGGCAGAGGTAGCGCCTGTGTATTAATTTATAAAGTTTTACGCGTTTTACGTCATACGCGCGTGGCTTCTAATAAAAGTAAAACACCAGCAAAGTTGTGGACACGGACGTCGCGTGCACGCTGGTCGTGGACACGGGCGAGCTTTTAATTGGATCCCATTAAAAATCCCGCGTCGCTTTCCGCCTGCTTTCATGACCCCATCGCGTCTTCTCCCCGTTGTTAGACCGAGATGAGAAAAAACGACTGGTCTTTATTACTTCTGCGATAAGTAATGCTCGCATTACGCTCGTCGTGCACTTCGCCGCTTCGTTAAGCCATGGCAAGCCCACAAATTTGGGATACGCTTGCTTAGCGCGAACTGCTTGGAGTTTGCTTTTTTCATCACATCAATCTGTCCCCTATTCTGTATCGCGATGCGATATGGCAAGAGTGATATTTGCAGGCGATATTAGTCAGTCGTTCGTGTTGGGGAATCGTTGATCGTGCTTGTGCGCGTTAATGTTTCGGCGTAAGAATATTAAGTAAAATGGTATATAATCATATTATGGTACCTCCGAAAACATACATACGTTTTATCTTTTTGAAGGTCAAGGTCAGCTGTGACATATATCGTGATATGACAAATAACAGCCGGAACGTTCTCAGAAATAACATTTCGACCATTTTATTCTCTTTTTGATGACAGAATTATTGGAACGATACACTCCACGTATACAATTTTATTAAAATTAATGGGTAATTTCCTATTACCCATTAATTTTAATAAAATTCTTATATTGTGATCCACAAGGTAAATCTATTATATATATGCGTTGCTTTTTACAAATTTTTAAACAGAATAAAAAAGATGTAATTAATATCTTAATTGTTATTATATTACATAAATGATTTAGATAAAGAAATTTTTTCTGAAATTATTTAGAATAAAATAGATTCTTTAACCCTCGGAAAGGGGGGGAGAGCGCCAAAATCTGTAACACAGTTACTGACGCTGAGTCTGTAAAATCCATTTAATTCTATTATTCATGGGTAATGGATTACCAGTCGTACTCTTTTAAGATAAGTATATTCCTTTTGAGATCGTAAAACTTCTGTGATCGTTAAAATTTTATATTTATAAAATTATATTAATAGAAATTATAAAAATTATGTTTCTAGAAACATTTTATTTTATTAAGTACTTACAATTAGATGTAATGCATTATAAAATTGTACTCCCTCTTTCCGTCTCTGGATTGTAATCTTTTTTTTTTTAAATGTACATATGTACTTTTTCCTTGTGATTCAGATTATAAATTTACTATAAATACTATATTTTTCTAAACATATTATTATATTTAGCGCAAACTTTTTCATAATTAAAAAAATTTTGCATTTACTTTCATCTAACAGATTATAGAATGTTATTAAATTTAAATGTAAATCATGAAAAAAATTAAAAATTGAAATATAATGTTGGGATATCAAAAACACCCAACATCAATTATGTTAAAAAAACGCCGCGAGTAATATAGTGTTAATTTATGCTAATTAAAAAGTACCAATTAATTTTAAGAGACCAAAATAACTCGTATAAAAAATAATGAATATTAATATTATGTTTTAATAAGAAATAATTTAAATTTGCTAATGTGACATAAATGAAATTAAGTTGTTTGACATTTCTGACAAAAATATTTGTAATTAAATGTAAATTCACCATTTCGAAGGGTTACATTGATTTTACGATGTCTGCGTAGCAAATATTAATAATATATTTCATGAATTCCTCTAATATTTAATTATTATTGTAAAATAATTTTTCTATTTATTGTCTCTATTTTATTTTTATCGTTGATCTAAATATCAGAAAAGAAACATTAAAAAATGTCGCACAAAGACATTTACAAAAATCGATGAAAGGAAGATATGTTAAGCTTATTTTGACCTTAATAAAATAGCTATTATTTTATTTGTTCACTGAATGTACTTTTATGTATGTTCTTTCATCTGAATTTTCACGCAACACACATCGGCACTAGCTGATGGATCTGACGATCGGAGGCACAGCACTGGATTTAAGCTTACCTTCCGGCAATGCATTAGTCGTATTAAACCATTAGATACTCGGTGGTATGTTCCAGGGTGTGTTTACATGGTCGGTGTAACACGAACACGACCCATTTTCGATTTAGATCGCGATCGCTGGCGCGCTCATCGAGAGGCTGTTCGTTCGCGCGCGTCCGCGCACGCGAGAAAGAAGTCATTTAGCTCCGCGACGCAATTAGAGATCCTTTATGCAATGCCAAGCGCTCCGTTATGCGCCAGTTACGGACAATGAGTACGTAGGAATTACCGCAAATGGACTCGTTCACAGTTCGTTAAGGCCATCGGCGTGAAGTGCCTCACCGAATCGCAGTCCTATCCATTGCTTTCTCAGCCGGTGGTTGCGTTACTTCCCTGCGATTTTTTTTAAGACATTAATCATCCATGATTGATCTCCGACAAACGACCATGTCTTATTACTTTCGCATGAATTTGAAGAATGCAAAAGTAAAATGTTCTCACTTTAAAGTCTTAAACGTTTCGTAATTTATAAGATGAGATTGAAGAGTTGGAATTCCTTTTACTATAAATAATGACATTTTAGAAATTATTTGTTATACATATATGTCTCTAACAAAACATTTCTAAATAATGATACTCCATTATAATAAAATCCTTTATTACATATGTACAATTTCATTGTAATATAAAAAATTTATTCATATAAATATTCTTATATTTTAATATAATTTCAATTGTAATCATGAATATGAGAAAAATATAAGGAAAGTTTGAGACCGCCGGTAAATTGCTTTATACGTGATTCGATGAAAAACTCATTGAGAAATATGACGAAACGAGAACTGAAGAATATTCAAACCGACATTCGCGGTTACAAAGAACGATGTTCTTTGCAACCATGACAGAGAGGCGATATTATGTTTCAGATATATAACTAGGTGCACGTGTCCGCACGTATATACTGACTAGCCCAGCATCCGCGAAAGAGAGAAAGAAAAATTGTGGGTGCGGAAATGTGCACACATATATATATATATATATA